>NW_026931438.1:0-48599 GCF_032062105.1 Saccostrea cuccullata
GTAAATCAAATAAACGCTAAAATTAAATAATATTGATATCGTTTATAGAGAGGGCAGTTGAGATAAATAAGCTACCTGTCAAATGTGATTAGGAAGTTGATTTAACAGCACCTGAGTTAAATAGACCTAACAAACTGTAGGCTTCCCCCGTACACACCTGGTATCCGAGGAGTCGTCACGTTGATCTTTTAACCCACCCTACTCAGAGTTGGAGGATTAAGAATGATTAAACAAACGTATTTAACATTCCATAATATATCCTTTTACATTAGGCAAGATTTTTTTCTTCACCAAAGCATTTTATTGAATCGAGTTGATCGTACCAAAGGCTTTTAAAACTTGCTTGTAAATAACATTTATTTAGAAAAAAATTGAAGCAATATTAAAAGCACTTTGGTAGAAATAATAGAATATTCATAATGATAAAGTAAATTTAAGCTACTATCTGTTAAAATATTACTGAATAACTCTTAATTCCAAAGGAAATTGCGTTTCAAAAACTTGTAGAATATACAAAAGCTAATTCAAAATATTAAAGTTTTATGCATTAAACATTTAAAATTTTTTAATTTAAAAACAAACGAAAAATATCTTTTCTCATTCTATATTATTTTATTATTGATATTAATAGTAGCATTAATGATAGAAGTTTTTATCCCACGTTTAACCCTTTATCCTGTTAAGTTAATATAGCTCATGTGATATCGTTTTCGTATCACACATTTGTGCGTTGTGTTTAATCCCCTAGCCAAGGCTCGGGGATAAAAACCACACAACTCGTTGGATAAAAATCATATCCAACTACAAATCATATGAGATCCATATATATATTGAATGTTCTTTTAGCGATTTAGCTTGATTTGATTGGGTAATTAGTTGTAGTTTTTAGTTTTCAAGGATTCCAGCTGAAACCAATAGAAATATACCATAATTGTAGTTGTTCCATGCAGAGAAACAAGATGTCGTAATGGTGGAAGTTGTAGGGATACCAGCAAAGGGTACCAGTGCATCTGCAAACCTGGATATTCTGGGCGCAACTGTGAAAGAGGTCTGTAATTATTTGACAAAATCTGTATAATGAAGGTTAACTCGTTTATTAAATTTATTTAGTAAAGTAATGTATTATAAGTTCATTTTTCTACCGGCTTTCCCCAAATAAATGTCAATAAACAAACTTCTTTTTTTTATATAATTGATATCAATAATCTATACCTGCTAAAAAAAATTTTTGTATTTATTTGATTTTCATATAACCTTGATGTGATAGCCACCCTTAATTATTAATGAAAGTTGTAAATCCGAGGTTAATTAATATAAGACAAAAATCCTCTACGGAAAGGACATTTAAGAAGGAACGCCAAATAAACCAGTTGCCAATTTGCTCAGACTAATGTGAGCAATGTACGTAAAATGAACAGGACTTGGAAAAAGCAGATTGTGAATTTTGATAATAATAAAATGTCATTTAGTATAATGAATGAATAGAATTCGCAAATATTTTCAACCGCAGACTTATGGTGCAAAGTAATGGCTGAAAAATGTTTTCATCAAAAATTAAAAAAAAAATGTTAATAGGCGTAATTATTGAACTGAATATGTCTTCAATTAGAGCTTGAAGAAGGATATGGAGATAAAAAACAGTATTCAATCTCAAAGTCCATAAACAATATAAAATACTGACCTCCAAAACATCAGAGGTCGGATCAGGTGAATAGAGGAGTGAGCATCCCCTGCTGACCGGTCACACCCGCCATGTGCTCCTTTTCATGATCAGGAAGTAACGGGTGTATAAACAATGGACTAACAATTAGTATGAAAAAATTATTAAATGCAAAGACAGCAATAATTGGGCAGTTTTTTCTTTTGCCTTTAAGAGATATTTTGGTTTGTTTACAGAATTTCATTGATTGACTGATTGATTGTATATTGTTTAATGTTCCACTCGAGAATTTTTCACTCATATGGAGAACGTCACCGTATGCCGGTGAAGGGCTTCAAATTTAGACCTATGCTCAGTATTGTTACAACGCACTTTGAAAAATTACGCACTTTGAAAAATATTTTCAAAGTGCGTTACATTTGGGACGAAATCAACGCACTTTGAAAAAATTAAATTTCTTTTCAAAATGCGTTAAGATCGACCATATTAACGCACTTTGAAAAAAAAATGTGTATAGCTTGGCTAATATTCTTGCAATTCTTAGGTATGATAAATAATTGAACCTGTTTGATAACTCTTCGGTGATGAGGTCACTTACGGATATGAAAGTGAGCGATTTTGATATTTTCATACTTTAAAATTCTTTCTCTCTTAAATATTTTACTGTATTTAATTTTTATTCAGTTTGCGTGGATTTTATGTAAGCTAAAACTTATTGAAAGTTTTAAATGTCATACAAGTTATGTAAATACGTATATTTGGGTTTAGCATAGGCATCATTACCGGGAGGGGGCTTAGGCACACACATGTTTTGCAAAGATATACATAATATAAACATAAATGAATATATGAAAACCATCTATCCTTCTGTGTTCAATAAACCAGAAGTGAAAAAGAATTGGATAGATTACACGATCAGTACGTACTGGTTCCTGCCGACAAAGCAGGTAACAACATTGTCTTCGTTTGTAAGGCTCATTATATAAATTGCATTCTAGAAGAACTTGGATTTAATTCTACAAGTGGTAATCCTACTTATACTCATACTTCTCTTTCTAAGGAAGAAATTCTTCAAAATCACCTGTCAGTTTTGAATACTTTTAGTATTCCACAGAGCCAAAATGAATTTGAACTACCTTATATATATTGGATTCCGAAACTTCATAAGAATCCTTACAAACAAAGATACATTGCAGGTTCCAGTAAATGTTCAACCAAGCCTCTTTCGTTACTTCTCACTAAAATATTGACAGTAGTGAAGGAAAAACTTCGAGTACTGTGCAACTATATACTCAAGAAGTGGTGTAAATCAGATGTGGATACTTAAAAATTCTAAAGAACTTTTGGACAATTTGAAATCACAAGACTTCACTAAAATCAACAGCTTAAAAATTTACGACTTTTCAACTTTATACACAACGATTCCCCACGACAAATTAAAATCCAGGCTTTTTGATATCATTGACAGCTGCTTCTTCAACAAAAATGGAACTCGTAAATTTACTTACCTCGTCATTGGTCATTTGAAAAATTATTTTGTTAAAACAGATTCTGATTGCACACATAAGTACTCTGAAGATGACATCAAAAGATGCTTCATTCCTGATTGACAATATCTATGTGGTTTTCGGAGATCTGGACTTCCAACAATCTATTGGAATTCCTTTAGGTACCGATTGCGCTCCGTTATTAGCAGACTTATTTTTATATTCATATGAAGCAGAATTTATACAAAATCTTATGCGTGAAAAGAAGAAAACACTTGCTGTGACCTTCAACTCGACATTTAGATATATCGACGACGTATTGTCAATTAATAGTGATAATTTCCATTCCTACGTCGATACGATGTATCCTGGTGAACTTAAGATAAAAGATACCACAGAGTCCGACACTTCTGCTTCATACTTGGATATTTTACTTGAAAAAGACACTAATGGTAATCTAACAACCAAGCTATATGATAAACGTGATGACTTTAAGTTATCTATCGTCAACTTCCCTTACTTATGCAGCAATATACCTTCATCACCTGCATACGGAGTATATTTATCTCAGTTGATTCGATACGCAAGAGCGTGCTCTACGTATGAACAATTTCTTAAACGAGGTAAATTATTGACAAGCAAGTTGATGAAACAAGAATATCAACAGTCTCGTTTAATGTCATCATTTCGTAAATTCTATGGTCGATACAATGACCTTGTCAGCAAATACAATTTATCATTGAGTCATATGCTGACTGACGTTTTTCATACCAATTGTTAGTCCATTATTTATACACTGAATTGACGACGGATTTTTTCCGTTATTTCCTGATCATGACAACGAGCACACGGCGGGTTTGACCGGTCGACAGGGGATGCTGACTCCTCCATGGCACCTGATCCCACCTCTGATGATTCAGAGGTCCGTGTTTGCTCTGCTCTTATTTTGTATATTGTTTAATGGACGTTGAGATTGAATACTGTTCGTTATCTCCATATCCTTCTTCATATAGGCATTGAAAATAGGAACTTACCTTGGGGGATGGAGTCCACTTTCAATTTGCTACCGACGGCTACGTACAATGTATAAGAAAAAAAAAAGAGTTGGGCTGAGAGACCTACTTTTGTTCTCCTTGTTCTCAATGGGGTTTAATGAGTATATGTAAATTAAAAAGTTTTTCAGAAGATATAATCATTATAAATTGATTCTCTTAATTACTAAAATCTAAGTCTAGAATGTTTTATACATATTTTTTCAAAGTGCGTTAAATGTCCCCATGGTTAAAATGTTTAGGTACACTCTTAACGCACTTTGAAAACATTTTCAAAGTGCGTTGAGTGTGTCCCAAATTTAACGCACTTTGAAAAATTTTTCCAAAGTGCGTTGATTTTGTCCCAATTATTTTCTAAGTGCATTGCCACACAGCACTCAGAGCCATTAAGCATTGAGGTTTCTTTAAAGTGCCAACGCCTACCGTTACACGGGACCTACGTTTTTAAGGTCATATCCGAAAGACCCGTGACTATCACTTCTAGTGCCGAGCGCTTGGCGAAGGAACAGTCATTATCTATGTTTACGTCTTAAGTTTGACGCGACGCCGCGAACGAGAATCGAACCCGGGCCTCCCGATCACCAAGCGAACGCTCTACCACTAGGCTACCGTGACCGGTAGAATTTCATTGATCATTTATGACATTTGTCAAGAATTTCTTTTAGTTTCCACGTGTAGTGATAACCCATGTCAACATGGACGTTGCCGTGACGTCACAGGTGGATATACGTGTACCTGCGATCCAGGTTATGCTGGGAAAAACTGCGAAAGAGGTTTGCTTTTAAAGACTTATCGGATGTTTTTAAATATTTTGAAATTGGAAGCATTTTATTTTTTCTGTTCCTGATAACCAAAGTTTATGATTTTTTTTTTACTGTGGATATTCTCCACTTATAAAGCCATAGTGATCACGTGACCCGGTGACGGAAAAGGGCTACAATGGCAACTCCTGGTTATATTAATTACAGATATTGGTATATATTTTGCAGTTGCAACCTGTAGGGATAATCCGTGTCAGCATGGGCATTGTCGTGACGTCGGTGGTGGGTACAGATGTACCTGTGACCCTGGGTATACGGGGAAAAACTGTGAGAGAGGTAGTTCATAGAATATATTTTCATTTCATTTACAATTTAATGCATATCTAGAAAAAAATTGTTTTTTTAAAATCATTTCTGTCTGTCTTCATATGCAATGTTTAAGTAATAGACATTTTTAAGTTTAACGGTTGAATTTACTTTTTTGTCATAGTATGATACTGATCATTCTTGGTCTTTGTTGGGTGATTACAGTTGTCCTTATGTTTCAGTTATTACATGTAGTGACAGTCTTTGTCGGGTGATTACAGTCGTCCTTATGCTTCAGTTATTACATGTATTGACAGTCTTTGTTGGGTGATTACAGTTAATGTTTATTTTAGTTATTACATGTATTGACGGTCTTTGTTGGGTGATTACAGTACCTGGTAGTCCTAATATTTCAGTTATACATGTATTGACGGTCTTTGTTGGGTGATTACAGTTTATGTTTATTTTACTCCTACAAGTAAGAGCCTCGGTTAACGTCCCTACGCTCCTTATATACCTCGGACTCTTACATCCGAAGGCCATTTTCTAACGAGCACGTTCCGCCTGAGATTTTGGGCGGAACGTATTATGCGTGAAATAAACTGTTAACAAGTAATTTTCAGGTACCTACGTGTTTGCATGGGGTATGAAAATCACAAGAAATAATAAAATCCATTTAATTCAGTGTGCATTATTGTTAATTAATGAAAATTGTCATTATTCCAATTTGTCACCAGAAGTACTTTCAATTTGACTTCACATTAATTTTGCGGATTGCTTGTCAGAAAACGAAATTTTCGTTGCAATTCACTGGTTTCGTTTCGTCAGATTTTCTGAATTCCAATTTCGAATTTTAAACTGACGACTTCTTTCAATTTCTGCTTCGATTTAAAAAATAATGGATTTATTGCTAATACGAGAGGTTAACAGTGTTTTATGCGTAAGTTTTATCGTAAATATTGAGTATTTTTTTTATTTCGTATCATTTGTTAATATACAAAGCCTTATTTCTTAATAAAATAATTTTTTCCACTTGGGGTTTCTGCGGCGAGAATTTTTACAATGGATGCTAGAGGTTACGCGGCGCCAAGTCAAAAGTATCTCGCCGTGAACCTCTAGCATGCTGGAGTAATGTTTATTTTAGTTATTACATGTAGTGACGGTCTTTGTTGGGGGATTAAAGTCGTTCTTATGTTTCAGTTATTACATGTATTGACGGTGTTTATTGGGTGATTACAGTTTATGCTATTTTAGTTATTACATGTATTGACGGTCTTTGTTGGGTGATTACAGTTTATGTTTATTTTAGTTATTACATGTAGTGACGGTCTTTGTTGGGTGATTGCAGTCGTCCTTATGCTTCAGTTATTACATGTAGTGACGGTCTTTTTTGGGTGATTACAGTCGTGCTTATGTTCAGTTATTACATGTAGTGACGGTCTTTGTTGGGTGATTACAGTTTATGTTTATTTTAGTTATTACATATAGTGACGGTCTTTGTCGGGTGATTACAGTTAATGTTTATTTTAGTTACCTGGTATTACATATAGTGACGGTCTTTGTCGGGTGATTACAGTTTATGTTTATCTTAGTTATTACATGTAGTGATCGACGGTCTTTGTCGGGTGATTACAGTTTATGTTTATTTTAATTATTACATGTAGTGACGGTCTTTGTCGGGTGATTACAGTTTATGTTTATTTTAGTTATTACATGTAGTGACGGTCCGTGTCGGGTGATTACAGTTTATGTTTATTTCAGTTATCACATGCAGTGACGCTCCGTGTCGCCACGGTCGCTGTCAGACTGTGGGAAGAGGATACACATGTGCCTGTGACCTTGGATTTGCAGGGAAGAACTGTGACAGAGGTCAGTAGTCAAAGTTTCCTCTGTTCTGTGTGTCACGTGTGTTGATTGAGCAAATCAGATGTTTTTACAAAACATCCATATGTAAAGAGTACAATAATGGTTTGTCCTTCACTTACCCTCATTTTCTTTTGTTTTGTCCAGGCCTTTTTTGACATCATCAGTCGCTGCCATTTCAATTATAATAGAACTCATAAGTTTACTTACCCTTTTCATTGGTCATTTGTCAAAACAGTCTAATTGTACTCATGTACTTTAAATAATATAGCTGTGCAGTCATTTAAAAAATTCTCGTTAATATATAAACTGTATTTTTGTTTTGAGTTTAAAAAACTCATTTGTTGATTTAATGCACATTTATCCAAAAGAAATGAAATCTGTGTTGAATTCAATATCATGTTGATGATTTATGCATGGAGGCTTAGAGATATGACTTGTCAACAATGGATGTTTACCGCTCCTATGTGCCTGATTTCATTTCTTTTATTTCAAGGGATCCCTGTTTTTATGCCCCTCTTACATATTTGTTTTAGTTATAGATTTTTCGGGATCGGTAATTTTGCTTTTATCTTGACCTTAACATTACACAGGAGCAACATGCAGTGATAATCCTTGTAAAAGAGGAACGTGTCACGGGGGATCGGGAGGGTACAGCTGTACGTGTCCTCCAGGAACAGCAGGGAAGAACTGTGAAAGAGGTGACTGGATTCTCATTCTCTCATTCATTTGAGCTTTAAACATTTTCCTATTGCTTTAACAGTTTTTATGTGCATGTAGATTAATTTGTATTTTAAATATAAAATTAAAAAAAATACATATACAAAGTGATATAGCTAGATATCGACATCTTGGTTTTGACATGTTCGTTTTTATTGGTTTATCATTCTTATGTTTTTTCCTGTCACGTTTTAGTTGCTGTTTGTAAGGACAATCCGTGTGTTACTGGCACGTGTTCTGACACGCCCACTGGATTCCGTTGTTCTTGTGATGCCATGCACACTGGTCGTTTGTGTGAGACAGGTACTACACCTTTTAGCTGATCCTAATAAATCTCATTAAACGCAATGAACAAAAAATGCTTGTTTTTAATTTTTTTACGAAAGTATTCATAGAATGACCATCAGAATTGATGTTATAGTATTGCATAAAACGTTCACTTATATTAACAAAAGGCGAAAAACAAAGGTGAAAAGCAAGAACATTGATCTCAACCTATTTTTTCCTTGAATGTTAAGATTATGCTGTCTTTTGTCAGCTATAACATGCAGTAGCCGCCCGTGCCAGCATGGTTCATGTAAGGATACATCACACGGATTCAGCTGTACCTGTGATGCCGGATATAAAGGGACCACGTGTAACACGCGTAAGGATTTAGATTTTTAAAAAAAATTATCCTCAAAGAATATGAGTATCATTTACACAGATTTCTACTTCTTGAAAACAGTTTGGATCTCTTTGCAAAGGCTTGCTTTGTACATTCCGTATGTATTATTATACCCGCACTTTCTAAAGAAAGTTCGGGTATATTGTTGTTACTCATGTCCGTCCGTCCGTCCGTCCGTCCGTCTGTCACACTTTTCTTCCCTGAACTCCTCTTACATTTTACACAGTAGCTTAATCATCTTTTGGGAGATGGTTGGTGGTGTCATGTAGATGTGCAGTAAGGTTTCGGAATTTTGATTTTGCCCCGGGGGGTCAAATGGGGGTCGAAAAATGACGTTTTTTATGCAAAAAGTCCCGTCTTCCCTGAACTCCTTTTACATTTTACTCAGCAGCCTAATCACCTTTTGGGGGATGATTGGTGGTGTCATGTAGATGTGCAGTAAGGTTTCGGAATTTTGATTTTGCCCCGGGGGGTCAAATGGGGGTCGAAAAATGACGTTTTTTATGCAAAAAGTCCCGTCTTCCCTGAACTCCTTCTACATTTTACTCAGCAGCCTAATCACCTTTTGGGGGATGATTGGTGGTGTCATGTAGATGTGCAGTAAGGTTTCGGAATTTTGATTTTGCCCCAGGGGGTCAAATGGGGGTCGAAAAATGATGTTTTTTTATGCAAAAAGCCCCGTCTTCCCTGAACTCCTCTTACATTTTACTCAGGAGCCTAATCATCTTTTGGGAGATGGTTGGTGGGGTCATGTAGATGTGCAGTAAGGTTTCGGAATTTTGATTTTGCCCCAGGGGGTCAAATAGGGGTCAAAAAATGACGTTTTTATGCAAAAAGCCCCGTCTTCCCTGAAATTCTCCTACATTTTACACAGTAGCCTAATCATCTTTTGGGAGATGGTTGGTGGTGTCATGTAGATGTGCAGTAAGTTTTCGTAATTTTGATTTTTTCCCCGGGGGGTCAAATGGGGGTGGAAAAATGACGTTTTTTGTGCAAAAAGTCCTGTCTTTCCTGAAGTCCTCCTTAATGTTACTCAGAAGCCTAATCATCTTTTAGGAGAGTTAAATATTTTGAAAATTATGTAAAACATCAACGTTAAAGAGTAAAAAAACATCACATGCTGGGAAACACCTTGAATTTTTATGAGTAATTAATGTACATGTCAAATGTGAGAGTCATATCTCATCTCAATCAAAAGTTATAAGCAAATGCAACATTTTTGAAAAGTAGGTTAGGCTTCAAGGTCAAGGTCACAGAGTAAAAGTCATGATTCATTTGGAAAGATCTTATCATAGGTAATAATATACTTGCATTATAATATGAATGCCCTAACTTTTCTCTTTCAAAATGATGAATTTATAACAATTTAATTTTTTTGCAAGTAGGTCAAACTTCTAGGTCATATGTAAAAAAAAAACCATGCCATTCTCACAGGTAAATACTAGTACATAAGTTTAATATGAATGCCTTGTCTCTTCTCATTCAGTAGATATGACCGTGATGACCAAGGTTAATTTTATTCAGACAGAAGGACAGTCTGACATACAAATGGACATATTTCTATATGAATTGCATGGGTAAAATTGGACCAGTGGTTCTAGAGAAGTTAAAAATGTAAAAAGTTTTCAGACAAACAGATGGACGACATGTCACGACAGACGTTATATGATAAGGAAACCAGAAAAGCTCAAATGAGTGTTTTGAAAGGGTTACAATATGGTTGCAGTATTTGAAAAGCTGTTTTTTTCATGCAGAGATATGCATGACCAACATATTCATCTTTTATAATTTCTTTAGTAATTTGTTTGTTTGTTGTGAATACATCTCTCTCGGGAATTTTTCCCTCATATGGAGACACCACCAAATAATAATGAAGACAAGATGTGTTTGTGAAACACTGATGTCCATGTATGGAAGCCTATGGTGAAGGTTGAAGTTTCTCAAATATATGTCAAATTCAAAAGTCAAGGTCAAAGGGTTCAAATTGTTGGTATCAGAAAAAAGTCTTGTCACAAGGAATGCACATGTGAAATAAGTAATCCCTAGTACTTCCTGTTCAAAAGTTAATTGCCAAGGTTATATAATTTTTTAAGTGGTTCAAACTCTACGGTCAAGGTCAAACATATTTATACCTGTTGACAGTTCACAATGAATACACATGTTAAGCATGAAAGCCCTAGCACCTACTGATCAAAATTTAGGCCAAGTTTAAAGTTGGGTATTTTTCTTGTAAAAATGTGTATTCTAGGTCAAGTGATCAAAGGTAAAAATTAATGTTACCCAAATAAAAGGTCTTAATTGTCACAAGAAATAAACCTATAAAATGTGGAAGCCATTTGTATAGCCCATCCCACTTAAACTTATGGGCAAGGTTATAATTTCTGCAGACAAATAGACAGACATAATATAAACACAAGAAAAAAAATATGTACATAATTAGTCAAATGGAAAAAAATATACTATTTAATTGGAATCACAAAATAGATTGTTATTTCAGGGATAGGGAGTGGATAGGGAGATTGGACCCCCCCCCCCGGAATTTCCTTTGTTATTTAAACAAGACTATATACTGAAGCAAATAAAAAATGACTTTGGACATCCTCCCCCTAACTTAGAAAACATTGACCACACTATCATTGTTTTTATTTTGTTTGTTTTCAGTTTATGAGTTTTTTTTCTCCTGCTTGTCAGGAAATTCTAGGCATGAATTTTTTGACTGAGATGTGAACCCCCCTCCCTACTCCCGAAAAAAAATTCTGGATCCGCACCAGTATTGGCAGTAACTGAATGTCACATCAACAAGGAGAGATAACTTCACAATATGAAATTCGTCTAGTGTGGCATGCGATGATCTTTGACCCTTTTTGAACTTTAACCTAATCGTTTGGGTTTATTTTACCCCCCACTATACTTAAACTTGTACTTACCGACCTCCATAGGTCTTGTAAACTTCATGAGATATAAATCCAATTTATAAAACACAAAATGAATTAATCCAATGCACACCATTCTGCAGCATGTTATAATGCTATTCCATTCGGAAAACCTTCGTGCCGTCGATTCCGTCACCTTATCAGATGAAGTGGGAATCGGCCGAGGTGTACCGAATGGAGTTTAATCTAAAAATATGATAATGGGTGACGCAACGTGATGTGATGTAGAATTTACATGTCAAGAACAAATTTTAAATTAATTCATAACAAACAATGTTTTAACAAAACTGTTCCATCTAGCTTATTCAAAAAAGTATGTACTATGTGATTGTGGTGTCGAGGGGGGGGGGGGGGGGGGGATTAGTAAATTTAAAAAGGTCCTATTATGAGCACAACATTTATCAAAATCTAATTTACATCATTAATAGAATTCAAAGTGGTATATAATGAATTAAGCATGTAAAATAAATATAAGAGGTTCTGAGTTATAGGTCACAGGGATAATTTCATACTCAATTTGATGAATACATATAAATTACAGGCACGTAGCAACCGGGGGGGGGGGGGGGGGCTGCCCCTTTTTTTCCCAACATTACCTGTACTCCTGTACTATAAGAAAATGTCAATTGAAAAGATGGTTGCCCCTCCCCCCCCCCCACACTTTTTACCACAGTATATACATAGCAAGGAAATATGGGGAAAAAATTGGAACTGAAAGTAATTTTGCCTTGAAAAAAAGGTGGCCCCTACCCCCCCCCCCCCCCATTTCATTTTTTTTTTCCTTGTTAATTTTTTTAGGTAAGTAAAAAAAAATTTCTCAGGTTGGCCCCCCCCCCCCACTTTCAAAAACGATGCTACGTGCCTGAATTATATAGAATTATTTTGACTTTTTCCTTGGTAAGCCGCCCGTAGGATTGTGTATTTAGAGGCAAACACCTTAGTGCGGGTATTACTGTCTCATGACAGCATCTAGTAAATATATATGGTTTTAATATAATTTCATATATTGGTGAATATGTATTTCAAAATTTCTTTTGCCATTTTAACGATCGACCCTGCTATAACGTTAAAAAATCATACACGTTATTCTTTTAATTCATGCATTCATAACCGTTAGTTTCTATCTTAATTGTTTGTTATAGAATTTTTCACTCAGTTTGAGATGCCACCTTTTGCCGATGGAGGGCTGCAAATTCAAACCTATACTCATTACATTTCGTCTTTCAAAGACTGCTTAATTGTTTTCTCTGATCACACAGGTGTCACATGTTCAGACAACCCGTGTCAGAAGGGGGCGTGTCATGATGGATCAGGGGGATATCATTGTACGTGTTCCATGGGGTACACAGGAAAGAACTGTGACAGAGGTAAGCCTCACCCTAACCCTGAGGTAATTGTGACCGTGTACATAGCGTAAACTCATTCCACGCGGAAAAAAGTACTTCTACAGTATTTTTGTATTACATTCACGGAGTAAACCATGCAATATTAGAGTTTCTATATAAAATTATGATATCGCTAAAATAATTTTATAGCCGTTTCAAGAAATAACAGATTTCAAGGGGTCGTCAATGGAAATACTTAGTGTATGGAGATAACAAAAAAGCTCAAAGGTGCCATTAAATGAAACATGGAAATCCCAAACAATATTCAAGCTTAGAGGTCTATTAATCAATTAATATCAGGAGAAGAGCAAAGAAGAACCTCCAAAACATCAGAGTTATGATGTGGTGCCATGGAGGAATGAGCATCCCCTGCTGACCGGTCATACCCGCCGTGTGATCTTTGTCTTGATCGGGAAATAACAGAAAAATCCGGCATTGTGTCTGGTCGAAGAAAAACCTAAATAAATTTTAAGCAAGCACTAACTTTGTGCTCATCTGAATATAAAAACGTTTGTTCTGTCCAAATTTAAGCATGTTTTGAATTTGATTAATTGATTTCGAAATATGCAAAACAATTCCAAAAAAGAATTTCAAAGCTTACTACTATTTCAGGAGTAATTTTATTATTCCATTGTTTGTCACTTTGTTTGTTTTTCTATCTGTCCATCTATTAAACATTTAAATTTTCATTTTCCCTAAAACCACTGATATAATTTCAACCTAACATGTTTTAAAAAAAGGGATCCGCAAATTTATGGAATGAAATCTATATAGATAAAAGTTCCATTCCTCTGTCAAAGAAAAAAACTTACAATCATGAAAAATTACAAATTAAGTGGATGTCTTTATTTTTAGTATAAAATGTAAGTAGCACTTCATTACTTTGTAATGGAGAGGCCAAAGTTGTAATCATCTATTTGCCGTGACCGGTCGTGATAAGAATGAGGCTTGAACAAAGTTTATGGTGTTCGCCATTTGATGACCAAACACCCATGATATTAGGAGTGAAAATTAAGATTTTTTAAATTAGACCTGAAGACGGACGTTTCGTGTTGCGGAAGATGTAAGATTTTACAAAGTCCTTGAAAGCAGAGTTAAGATCTTATTTTGAGGTCTTTCACCAGTTTCTGTCGACATTTCTACACTAGTAAAAATCTGAAATAGAAATTTGAAGGAAAACAACAACAACAAAAATCAATTAAATATTCAATATATTGGGTAGTAAAGGAAATCTGGGAATGTTTCACAACAAAATTTGCTTGACGTATATACTGATTTCATTCTGAATTTCCTCTGTTCTTACATGTTAGTCTATTGAGCTCGCTTCGCGACGCTCGCTATTACTAGTTTGAAATCTCAACAACACTGAATTACTTGTCAAGTTTAGAAAAGCTATAATGTAGAATGTCATGAATATGTCGAAATTAAAAATACTTTAATGTATTTCCATGAATAAAAAGCTTACTTCCGGTAAAGGGAGAAGTCATTTCAAGTAGAATTTAAATGAAAATAATAAAGAGAGATATATTTTTTCAATAACAAGATATCTATTTCTTCTTAAGAGACATCTCTTTTAGACACTTTTGAAAGATGTCTCTTTTACTTCGAGAGATCTCTTTTTTCGGAGAGCTATGGAAGTTCTGCAGCTAAGCGGACAACCATTGGGTCTGTTTTTGTTCACTTTTATCTCTGTTGAACACTAGAAAACACAAAATTTATTTTGTGTATTATATTTTACAGCTATGACCTGTAGTGACAGTCCCTGCAGGCATGGATCTTGTATAAATACACGGACTGGATTTACTTGTGTGTGTTCTCCCACCTACAAAGGAATCACGTGTGAATCAGGTAAAATGTAGAAATATGAGAATGTCTTAGAAAAGCTAAAAGGGCTAACCTCCAAATAAACTAGAGGTACTGTTAGCAATGAGCTCACTTAATGATACCCCCCGCCTCCCATAATGTCCATGTGTTGCTATATATTGTTTTACGGTAATGTGTAAAGAGGAATAACTCGTCCTATCAAATGTTATCCAGAAGCTTCTATATGTGACGTCATAGGTAAACATATAATGACAATGTCCATGTTTTGCTATGGGAAACTTAAAATACGTGTCGAATAAAAAAGAAAAATAGGAGGTGCACAATGGCAGTATTAATAGAGATTCTGTGAAAGTTTCATTAAATTTCACTCAGTAGTATAAGAGGAGTTGCGGATAAGAGATAAAGCGTAACAGACGGACGGATGGACGTACAGACGGACGGACAGAAATATCGATTACTCTATACCCTCCCACTGTTCAAGCGGGGGGTATAAAAAATCAAGCAGAACAGAGGGGATGTAGGTGAGCCGTGTGACCTATTGACATTTTATTGTTTTCTATCCCTGATGAACGTATGAATATGCAGTTTAAATCCATTGTATTTAACAGCTTTGACCTGTAGTGATAGTCCCTGCAGACACGGATCTTGTATAAATACCCGGACTGGATTTAGATGCGTGTGTCCTCCCACTTACACAGGAATCACGTGTGATACGGGTAAGATGTAGATATGTTATAAGCACAAGTCTTAAACCACATAAGAAAAATCTAATTAAATTTAGTGACCAAATATTTAAAACTAATACCGAGCGCAGCGAGGCGGCGCGAAGCGCCGATCGCGTAGCGAGCTCAATAGACTAACGTGTACGAACGGAGGAAATTCGGGTTGAAATCTACACATTGTTCCAAGAAATTTTTATCTCATCGCGTGAAAAAATTCCAAACTCCCAGTAATCCTTTGCGGTGCATAGCAACAAGCTGGCTAAAACATAGCAACAACTTACTTGAAAAAAATACAAACAACGATTTATTGCAATTTCCATGCCATAAAACCATCGTTTGCGTCCAAAGTCTACAGGACTTTTTATCAGACTGAAGTCATACTTTCGTCACTTTAACGGTTCGGGTATTTCCGATTTTGTCGGAAACTTCCGAGAACTTCGGAATCTCGATCCCGATGTTTGGGAAGTGATTTCTTTTTATTATTTTGTTTTCTTTCTTTTTTTCTTGAATGATAGGCAGTTCATGTGTAGGTTTATGACAGTACATAACTGCGCTCGCCTCAACGGTCATACCGTAAAACATATTATATTTTTTTTCATATAATTTTGAAAGAAAAGAAAAAAAAAACATTGATGAATAAACATTCACTGTAGAAGTTTAAATTTTCTTTGTCATGTACTTTTAATTGTTTGTAATAAATTGAAGCAAGCGAATTGGAGGAACAAATGAAATAAAAAGAAATCTGAGAAAAATGGGAACATATGTGGATCTAATTATCAATAGCGTTTATTTATTTGCACCTGTGACCATGCTTTTCAGGGAAAAGCTGCGCGTCCATGTAAACAACATGTAAAATTTAACCGACCTAATGTTTATTTTCTTTTGTTTTGCTTTTTAGTCATAACATGCAGGAATACACCCTGCCGCCATGGAATTTGTCAAGATGTACCCAATGGTTTTACTTGTGTGTGTCCCGTAACGTACTCAGGAACTCTCTGTGAAATAAGTAAAGCAATTATTTAGCTTTTTACAATTATTACAAATGTATTCTCTGCTATATATTTAAAAATATATCTCTAAGAATGACATGTTCTGATTTTTTTCATCCACAGAAATGAATTGTTCTCAATATAGCAACTGAAGATGTCATTTATTTAAAGATTTATCTAAAAGTAACTAGATACTTTGTATTGCATTGTTTATAGTGGTAAACTGTGGTAGTCGTCCCTGTCAGCACGGTGCATGCCGGGATACACCGCGTGGATTCTCCTGTACTTGTGATGCAGGGTTCAGTGGAGAGAAATGTGATAATCGTAAGGGAATAGAAATAATAATCTATATATGCTTAAATAATGTGTTTTTCAATATCAAAGTCTACCTGTTAAACATTTACATATTAATTTTTAAACTTTAAAAATATTTTAGAATTACAAATTCATCAGTATTTGGATAAACAGAACGTAAATTAATAAAGTTGTAAGCATTTTAAAAATGAAATTTTCAAAAAATATTTTTTATTTGAAAAGGACAGCATATATATATATGTTTAATTCCTTTTCTTTGCATACTTTTTCATCTCATTTCATTTCTTTTAACATTTCATTAAAAGTCACATTTTCAATGTAATCAGGCTTACCTGTTGTAAAAGTAACCTCTACAGCGGGAAGTTCTTCAAGTAAAGCCAGCATGACATCACAGAGTTCCGCAGGTAAAGTCACTACAGCAGGAGGGTCATTGGGAAAAGTCACTACAGCAGGAGGGTCATTTGGAAAAGTCACTACAGCAGGAGGTTCATTGGGAAAAGTCACTTCAGCAGGAAGTTCATCGGGAAAAGTCACTACAGCAGGAAGTTCGTCAGGAATAGGAACTCCATCTGTCGGCCATCCCGCGGATTTGTGTAAAACTTTCTCCTGTGGTCACGGCAAGTGTTTCCAGACTTCTACAACGGTATTCTGTGTCTGCAGTCCAGGATTCACCGGAAAGTATTGCAATAAAGGTTAGCACACTTATGTTTTAAAAGGATGTATTCTTCAATGCAACGTTCAGTAACCATGTATTTTTGTTTTTCTTAATCATTTAAAAGAAAAAAAAAACCGAGACCCATAAGGAATCTGATGATAGTCTAACACTGAATTGGCTGTAATATAGAGTTTTTTTCTTTACTTTTAAGTGATGACCAACTCTGGAAGCCGTAATACAGCTAGTGCTGGTAACCATGTCCTGACTACAAATGCTCATGTGGTATCAAAGTCTAACAACGGATACCTTTATAAAACAACAAACAACGGTTTAACAGGTAAAATGGGAGGCCTTACCACTACTTACTATGCACTGAATGGCAGGACACAAGGTTTCAATGGAACAGGACAACATAATGTTACAAACAATAACATTAACAGTAACCAACAAACAACGAGAAAAACCAATGGGGGCCAAAATACAAATAAACAATACCATCTCCCTCAAACGACATCGCATTCTTTCGTTGGGATCATTGGATCAAATAATAAAATTACTCAAAACATGTTTGGTACATCAAAACTAACAAATATTCCTGGAAATCCCACGCTTTCGCAGAAAACGCTGACAAACCTCACAAATAGCAACACACACAAATTTGTGCCTGGGTCTCCCATCAATATACAGAATCAGAATCATCAAAGCTCTACCACCCGAAAATATGATGAAGAAAACAGACGAAAAGGTAGGTGCAGAAAGTACAATATCCAAATCGTTGAAAACCCTTACTAAAGAAAAGAGAGGAATTCATATAATTTCTTAAATAACTTTGAAAACCTTTAGATTGATTTATCTTTAAATTTTAAGAATTCCTCCTATTTCTTTTGTTTTGTACATTATCATTTCTGATTTTGAAATATATCAAATAAATTTTTGTCTCTTGAAAAGAGGAATAAAAAAATCCTACTTTTCTTTTTTTCCATATTCAGTGGACAACATTAGTAAAATCTGGCCTTTTGGTAAGTTATCTTTTGTTCGCATTTTCCCCCTCGAATTGAAGTGTTTATTACATTCACAATTTATCGAAAAATTTATTTTTTATTAATATAAGATAAGCTTTATTTATTTAAAGTCAGTATGGTAGTTAAAAAAATAACACAAGCTCTAATGAGCTTTTGACTGACATGTTTAACATATACATAACAGAAAAACAATGAAATCATGCAGCACTATATAAACATAGAATTACTTGCAACAGTACAGCACACAGTCTAATTTAAAGGACATCATCAGGTAAAGATACATATAAAACACACATGTACAGACACATAAACAATACAGCACAGATGCATAGAGAAAGCAACAAGATATACAAGTCACAACATTACAAACATGCGAACAGTACATCGACAGAAACATAAAAAGAACATCACAGGAAAAAATAAGAAAAGAAAAACTGACACACATGCACAGACACACAAACAAAAGGACACAACTTACCTAGTGGAGCAGGCTGTACACTCACAGTCCTTACCGCTCCAAGAGGCAATCATAGATTTAAACTGTAAAAAATTGGTTTGACATTTAAAATGTTCAGGTAAGGAGTTCCATAAAACTGGTGCTGCATATCTAAAAGACATTTTGCCATATGATGTAGTTCTCACTTTTGGTATTTCTAAAATGTTTGAATATCTAAAATTGTATGTCACTTTCTTAAAACTCACTAAGTCTGACAGACATCTAGGAGAAAGGTCATGTAAAATCTTAAAGCATTCCAGAGCCATGCTACGCATTCTTCTAATCTCTAATGATGGTAATTTTGCCTTAAGTAGTAATGACTCGTAGCTACTCTCCAAATCTTCATAAATAAAACGTAAAGCTCTTTCTTGAATTTTCTCAATTTTTCTAGTATTTTTCTTGGAGCAGAAGTGCCATACAAGAGGACAGAAATTAAAATTTGACAAAATAAAACTATAAAATATTGTAATTTTGTTTGCCCTAGTTAATACTGAGCCAATGCGTTTTAACACATTTAATTGTTGGGCAGCTTTTATACAGATATTACTAATATGGACATCAAATTTGAGCATAAAATCAATATCAATTCCCAATAATTTGACAGTCTCATTACACAAAATCTCGGCACCATCAATTTTAAATACAGGGTTCTTATCAAAAGTTTTCTTACCCAAGGCAACTGTCTGAAATTTAGATGGATTGGCTTGCATACAGTTTTCTTTAAACCATTTCAATAATACAGAAATTTCATCTTGTAAAGTATTTATCAGAGTGTCAAAATCCTTATGCCAGTATGCTAAAGTATTATCATCTGCATAATTATATAAAGACCCATTCTTAATGAAATAAAAAATGTCATTGATAAAAACATTGAAGAGTAGTGGTCCTAGGATGGAACCTTGTGGTACTCCCTTTTTAATACCAACCCAATTACTGACAACTCCCTGAAGTTTCACTTGCTGAAAGCGCTCAGACAAATAGCTTCCTAGAATGGAGACAGAATTTGGAGATAAACCATAAGCAGAGAGTTCACTTAACAGTATGTCATGAGGCAAACAATCAAAAGCCTTAGAAAGGTCCATTAAAATAGCAGCGACATGTAAGTTCTGATCTAAAGCCATTTTCCAGTCTTCAAGGAGTCGCAGTAGTGTAGTTTGGCATCCATGACCTTTTCTAAATGCACAAAGTGCGTTGTTAAAAATGCCATCAAAATAGTCAGAAAGTTGTACACATAAAACCTTTTCAAAAACCTTTGACACGGTTGGTAAAATACTAACAGGTCTATGATTACTTTTTAACAGAGGGTCTTCTTTTTTGTATAAAGGAATGACCTGAGCTTGTTTCAGTCTATCAGGAAAAGTATCCTTTTGTATGGATTGGTTAACAAGAATAGAAATATGTTTACTCAGAACAGGTGCTCCAAATTTCAGAAGTTTAGCTGATATTGTATCTACACCAGTAGATTTATTAACATTTAGTTTGTTTATTAGCTTGGTCACTTCTTCTTCATTAGTTTTCTTAAAATCAAATGTCTCAGTAAAAGCAAAATTTTCCCTGATGGCATTTAGACTACAATGATCTTTTTCATTAAAAACTACATCTTTCCCTATTTCACTAGCCACATTAGCATAAAATTCATTAAAAGTGTTGCAAGTTTCTATTGGGTTATTTAAAATCTTGTCATTTTCACATAAAAGAATTGTATTTTCTGTGGACTTTGATTTTTTCGATAAGAATGGTTTAATTGTTTTCCAAAAATCTGAACTTTTTTGTCCCCCTACACATCTTTCTTGAAAATAGTTTCTTATTGATACCCTTTTTAGTTTTGTAACATAATTCCTCTGTTTCCTAAACTCTTCCCAATTCTCATCTGTCTTACACTTGTCAAACTTGTTTTTCAACATTTGCTTTTTATAAATAGCCCTTCTTAATTCACAGTTCATGTATGGTACACTATTTTTATGCTTCCCCCCCCCCCTTTTTTTTTTTTTTTTTTTTTTTTTTTTTTTTTTTTAATTTTTATACATTTTCTTATAAATTAGCACTTACTAGTATTGCAACTAGTATTGCAACATGACCCCACTTACAATTTCTAAAGTTTGTTGTACCTTTTGCAGGTATAATCCCCACAATGGTGGGGGTCGCCCTCGCTCTGTCCGTACTGGCCACAACTGCAATCTGCTGTTTCTTCTTCTGGAAGCGTTGGTCGGACGAGAAGAAGAAAAGAAGAAAACGATTCAAACGTTGGGACAAGAAGATTCGGCCTCTTCCTCCGACTAAAAAACCACGACCCATACACAGATATTAATGTGATATGCAAATAATGGCCCCACAAGAAATTTTAATGTCATCTCAGCTTTGATTTCTAATGCTGGGAGAAACGTTTTTTTCAGTATGCCCAGAATGTTTCAATATTATTTCTACCTGATTACAAAGATTGAAGAAACTAAAATTATAAAATTAATGATATGCTGAAACGCAAAGGAAAAGCAATATCCTGTTGTATAGGTAATAATTATATATAGTAGAAGAATTTGTATCTTACATGTAAAATTATGGATATCGTCAATATTGCAAATATCGGTAATTTAACGGTTAAAAGTTTGTCATGTTATTACTAGAAGTTTAGTTTGAGTCTGCTTAACAGAAATTACTTAAATAATGCATGTTTAACAAAAAATTTGGCAATATTACGGTGTTTTAAGAGTTTGAAAGTGTTCATCATAAGTATTGCAGCAATATTCGAAAAATAAATTCTCCTTTCGTTTCCCGTAGCAATGCTAAGTCTTCCTGAAAATGACTTAAGTACGCATTTCCATTGCTTTAGCGGGAAAATCTGAAAATGAAGGTGAGTTACTTATGCAAAAATTCACTACATATCGCCTCAACAGGCTCTTAAGTATGATATGCATTAATGACAGTCCGTTGACCGGAAGTCTAAGTGTTTCTACACTAGGCTAGGTTTCAAAAATTCGACCTAATATCATCTAAAAAAAAAAACCAGGCATTTAAAATGGCAAAAAACATTTCCTTCGCTCAGATATCAATGTTGATAAACATATCGCATCATAAAAATTGAGCTGCAATTGTTCTGTAAGAAGGATATGGAGATAACGAACAGTATTCAATCTCAATGTCCATTAAACAATATACAAAATAAGAGCAGAGCAAATAATTGAATGTCTGCTAGGGGATAATTTTACAGTCATATGGTACTATGTAAAGTTAAAAGATATCCATTTAACATTTCCATCAAATTTCTTGTTATGGAAAGTGAGTTTATTCTTTCTGTTTTCATTTTTGAAAATCATTAGATAAAAAGTACGAATGTTTGTTGATTACTGCTTGTTGCGTTTCTTTTGTGTTTCAGCATACCCGGTATATTTGCTTTAAAAAATCGATTAGGAAATGCTTTTCCTACTTAACGTCTTATTTTTTGATTTAATAATTGTTCATGATTTTCAAACAAAGTTTGTGTTTTTTTTTCTGGTTTGTATTTTAAATTTTTATTTGAAATACATCTACTAAAAAAATATCATGATGGCAAGACTTCCTTTAATAAGTTGATTTTACTCCAGAGATTTTTTCAAGTGTTAACCTTACGGATCTTAAATGACAAATTGCACAATACCCCCCCCCCCCTCCCAATAAAAAGAAAATGAAATATCTTTGCCAAAATAAGTGTTGTAAAACTATTGTAAATGTCTCTTTAGTGACCAAACAGGGCTCTTGCAAACTTTGAATTGTTCTGCAATAATGATTAGCGTCCGAAGACAACTTTCCATCTTTAAGATAAACTCTCTAGTGAAAGCCAAAGTTGTCCAGAAGAAATTTCAATTACGCAGTAAACAGAACATTGACCCAGTCATACAATAAGAACCTTCCATGTCTCTGACTTTGAAACAGTACTGGACGTCGCATTACGTCTTAGTGTATGTCTGCATTATTTTTATGAGGCACAATAAAATTCCAATACGTAGCAACAAGATAACATCAGACGCATATTGCCAGGCTTTCAGATTCTTTCTCATCCAGCAGAATGTCGATTTCTTGCCCTGACTGATCGGGAGGCCTGGGTTCGAATCTCGTTCGCGTCGCCGCGTCAAACCGAAGACACAAACATACATGTAGGTAGTGACGGTTCCTTCGTCAAGCGCTCGGCAATAGAAGTTAGAGTCAGGAGTTTTTAGGATATGATCTTAAAACATAGGTCCTGTGTTACGGTAGGCACTGGCACGATAAAGAACTTTTAATGCTCAATGGCCCTGAGAGCCGAGTATAGGTCTAAAATTAAGTCCCTTCACATATGGATTGAAAAGGAAAGAAAGTCAGTCCTTTAAAAGAAACAGCATGTGATTTCCGAGATATAGGCCAGGAATTTACCAACATCTGGAACATTTTTTTTATCAATCTAGTGTCAAAAACGCCGGTGTCAAAAAGGCTTAACCAAGCAATACTTAACTTGTGAATATCCTTTGGAATCAGAATGCCTTTCTATCGTCTCATTAGAGACCTTATATGAGACATACACGAATTCGAATATATTTCCATATTTTTTGAACTTGACTTCATATATTTCATTGTAAACAATATAAGTGTATAAAACATTTTTGAATAAGTTATCCTATTATATCACAAATGTAATAAGTTTCGCTATAAACCCTGAAAAATGCCGAGTCACACCGGAAACAGTTATGTCCGGCCGGAAACAGTTATGTAAACCCTCGCCGGAAACAGTTATGTCACTATTTCGATAACTTTCGCGTGTTTTTACGCTGTGCATTTTTCCTTGGGTTCGAGATGTTATGACGTCGGTTGCTAAGCAAATGTAAACAACGGAGCGTTATTCTTGACGTGAAGAAAGCATTTCTGGATTATTTGTGAAAATTTCAACGATTTTAAATGATTTAATTTTTTTAATTTTAAAAATGGCATATAACATATACCACATGGCTTCTCGGGCGACTATACCAGAATATTTGCCCCTCGGTGACAGGAAAGCCCTGGAGTGTGATATCACCCTCTGCCTTCAGCATCGAGTGACATAACACTCCGGGGGCTTTCCTGTCATCTCGGGGCAAATATTCTGGTATGTCACCCTCGAAGCCATGTGATATATGTATAATATCGATCCTGCTACTGAATCATAATCATCGTCTTCCATCGTATTTATATTATATCGTACGAAACGATCCATCTCAACAAAATATAATGAGAAGAAATATTGTTAAAAATATTCTTTTTAATTCAAATCAAAGGACAGACATTTTTTTATTTCAATGACAAAGAGCGTCTTTCACAACGGAACGCACACTTTCAATTTTCAAGCAATATCTGACAGGATTTATTATAGAATTAATTCCACATAAACAACCTGCGATGAAAAGATAAAGATGGGATACTTGATCAAAAATAATGAAGGAGATAATTAATGGGACAGATAAGATAATTAAGCAACACAAAAGGATACCTAACAATACCACAGTGCTCAAAATTGTCTTCCTCTTCAATTCTTCCAGCTTTTGATAACTAGTGGGGGTGCATCAGGCTTAGTGACAACTTTGTTATTTGAGCCATGAGGTTGCTGCAGTCCATCCTTGGATGTATATTGGCTTGGTTTAGCTGAAACTTGTTTAATATCTTCCTTTATATCTTCATCTCTTTTGCTACAATTCATTGAAGGATTGTCCTTGTCTTCTCTGCAATAGCTAGTTGAACATTTATCACCAGTCTTGTACTGATTGTTCAAAGATTTACATGTAGTTTCTACTTTTCTTTTGATAACATAATGGAGAGTCACACAATACAACCCAACTGTCAAAATAAGTAAGGTTACAATTGCCCTGCTGAAATTCAGAAAAATTAGAAAATGCCCCCCGTAGATGCCTTGAATTTCACAAGGTGACAATGGAAACTCTCCAGGAGAGATCAAACCAAACGTGAAAATTATTATCATTAACCAACAAGAAAAGCAAACAATATATTTCCTAGAGTTCCGAAACAAACGATCACTCCAAGAAGCACGGCATATAACCAAGTATCTTTGTAAAGAAATGAGAAATGTCTGAAGTAGAGATAATAAGGTACCATTTATAATAGAAACTGTTTTAATTATACACATAGCTATGGAAAATCTGCCCTCTCTCGAAACATTAATTTGGATGACATATGAAATGTATCCAAGACCAACAATAAAATCACACAGGGATAACATTAAAACCAGAAAGTGATAAGTATTTATTCTTAAGGTTCTATTTGTTACCAGGATAATAAAGACAAATTTGTTGATCACTATACAGGGGGTTCCTATTAAGAGACACACTGAAGTTGAAAAGACTCCGAGTTGTCTGCGAATAGAATTCTGTCTGATTGTGCTGCATTCCTCCAAAGGATCTTGTAAGAAACATGCTCGCTAACTCTCGATTCCCGCCTACATTTTGGAACCAATTAATTCAATATGAATAGCAATTTGGTCATAAAATCTTTGTTTAATACAACTAATAGTTCAATGGTAATTGACAAATAGTCTTAATACCAGCGCTACACAGTAAATTATCCATAATTCCAGCTCTTGTAGACGATATTTCCCATTGAAATCTCAGAGTTTCAAGCATCATTGTATTTTGAAATAGTCTTGGATATGATTAAGTGTTCCTTTTATTGTTTCTTATGTTTTAGGCAAATAACAAAACATAAATATTTCAATAAGATATAATGTTTCAGTTGTATATCGCTTTTAAATTGGTGGAAAATAAGCATTTTTATCGTTTTTGTCAATAAACATATGTTTCCCCCGTGTCACACAAAAAGCTCTGGTATGAATTGTGAAATACCATTCCAGATTACCTGTAAAATAGAATTTTTGTGACACGGGGGGGGGATGTTTTAAAAATATTTTCCGTTTTTCATTGATTTCTATAGTGAAAAACAGAAGTTTTTCCAAAATTTTATCTCTCTTTGTTTTCCCAAATAAGTAATGTTTAATGAAAATCCATATAATTATCTATAAAAAATATTAAAAATTCATCGAATATGTTAACTTTTGAAAATTGACTTGGAGGTAGGCGGGAGAACAATACTATCGTTCGCAGTTCTTTACATATGCCAATCCCAAAATTCTGTGAAATACAAAAAATGAAAATAGCCAGTGCACAAATTCAAGAATTGGGTATAAGATGCAATTCTCGTCAAATATAATGAATATAATTTGTCATTTTAATCTAAAAACATTCACACGATAAAAATACAAAAACTACATGAACAATTATAAAGTAAATGTTTGCAATTTAGATGTTTTGCAATCAAACCCTCATTTAATGTAGAGTGATACATGTATAACTTTATTTTTGCCGTTTGCTTTATATCTGTGTGTATTTGCTGAATGCCTGCATTTCATGAAGAGATCTTTAAACCTAAAAAAGAACTTAGTAAAGAGGGGTTTTCTTGCGAACATCAAGATATTTAACAATAAACAAGCAGTCGAAAACATTCAGTTCTCTTAAACATAAGAGTTGGGATGAGGTGCTATATGGAAGAGTGAATATTTCCTGTCGACCTATGTAAGTTGGAATACTGAACCTGTTTGAAAATTAGCATTCTTCACCCTTAAATATTGTACCAAAAGTCTTCCTTCAACAATGAAAATTAAGAGTAAAAATCGTAAAACATATATTCGGGGTAATTTTCAACAGCTTCAAAACTTCTTTTCTAATTTCTGACTAGCTCAACGTTGAAATAAAAAACGACCTTTTTGAATATTGACTTGTTATAGAATCAAAGTTCTTAAAAAAATAATAAAATAACAAATAGTGATTATTTCAATAATGAAAATAAAGTACAGCCTTTAAAATGATATAAAAAAAACTTACAAGGAAGACACAAAGATATTTTTAGAGAAAAGCTTTGAAATCGTTTTCAGGGCTGTTTTATTCAAAGCTACACAAAGTTATGTTAACTCTGATGAGAGTCGGACTCGTTTAATTTAAGGAAAAAAACCAAATTACATATAAAAATCTACAAATGCAATTTTTTCAATGTATATAGTATAATAATAATTAATTACATGAAACATATGGAAATAACAAACAGTATTCAAACTCAAAAATCCAACAAACAGTACAAAATAGGATCAGAGCAAGCAAGGACCTCCAAAACATCGAAGGTTACATCAGTTATCATGGAGGAGTTAGCATCCCCTGCCGACCGTAAACCAGGCTATTGTGACGTCTCCTACTCTCGGGAGTATTCGTTCAACGAACGAGAACTATACTGCGGGAAAATTTCCGAAGAGGTGGAATATGACGAAAAGCGTGCCAACGACGGGAAATATGAAGTTTTACGGCCCGATCACGTGATAACCTAGAACCAATCGGATAACGCGTTGTGTAGAATATTTATTATGAGGTATAATAATAACATTTGCATATCGTTGTTGTGTGATTTGGTTTTATGCATGTATAAACTAAGATTGTATGACAAAATTTGGGTTAAGCAATGTAATTAAAAAAATCACTAGTAGTGTAGGCGAAAATTGCTATCAAATGCGCTATGGCTTTTTCTGGGTACTGTTGCGGGCTGTGGTATGGTTGGGGGGGGGGGCTGCAGAGATTCAAAATTAAAAAATACTTGATACACAACATATGAAGAGGGTCAAGTGATGCAATGCTGGATCCAACTGTAGACACTTGTATGCTTTATTTTTTTTTCTTCTATTTTTGAGTATATTTTACATTATCCACAAATAAAGGACCAAAATATGATTATAAACAGAAAACAAAAGGGATATGTAAAGACTACAGGAAACCAGAGAATTACATGTATACCCTTTATCGATCTTTCATGTAGTATTAAACTCCACACTTAGGATAAGGAATTTCTTTAAATCATATAAGGCGTTTTTTTCCTATAAGTTACGACTAACAATATTAAAAAAATCTCTCTTTTATATACAGAAAGAACCGCTGTATTTCATTTCCGACATTTCGTTATTTTATTTCCGACAATTACTCTTTTTTTCCGACATTTATTTCATTTCCGGAATTTTTGCCAGGTACCTCTCCGGCAATTTAATGTTTAACAGGTACATGTACGTAGAAAAGGAATTTTGACAAAAATTATTATACACAACATTTTTAATATAAAAATTTTGTATATACATATACATCTGTACATGAAGCACTAAGTCTAGTTAACAGATTTTTTTCAATCATTTTGTTCCCTAAATTAAATGTCAAAGACTGCACCGAACTTATGTCCAAGACATTTGATTTACTAAACAGTCTATGATTTATTCTTTAAAATTATCCATTACCGAAATTTCAATCAATTAATTACGTTTCATGTATAGATATCAGAGATTTAAAAAATGACCGATTCTTTTCGACTCAGAATTTAAATATCAGACACAGTTTTAATTCAATTAGTTTGAATTTAACTAATAGAAACGTCGGTATATTTAAGTTCAATATCGGTAAATTTTTTTTAATTTGAACATAAATATCAAATCTCATGTAAATTATTATACGCTTAATCTAGTATTTTAGATTTTAGCTCAGATTATGATACACCATATTAAGCTTTAAATATTCAAATAAAGACTATACGATTATACTTATTATAAATGTCGCAGTTTTGAAGTGTACGCATGAATATTTTGTTCCTTAGCATAATTTATTAATTTAAAAACTTCAAATCTATTGATATTTAAAGCTAACACATGACCATTAGGTTCACCGACCATTCAATGACAGCGCCATCTGCCGCAGGCTCTACCTGTGGGTACCTGTCAGGTAAAACAAATACGTCACACCCCATTGTTTTAATAGCTATACACACCGACAGATTTCACACCTTGAATCGTACTAATTTACTCAAAGTAAATTCTAAGGGAAAACAAACACTTGCACAATAATTGTGGCATTATTTTAAAAAAAATTATGGTCCTAAACTGCAATGCTCAAAGCACACTAAACGAGTAGATTCTTGTCTAGAGATACGTGTATGTTGTACAAAAAATAAAACACAATAGGGTAAATCCTTCTGATCATATAGTATAAACTGATTCTCTTTAATATCATATGTTAAAGTCAAGATTAAAACATTTTGCACCACCCGGACCTTAAAACGTAGGGGGACCTTTTCTTATACGGGCCGGACCTTTCTTATAAAAGGCGGACCTAATATGTTATCGTATTAGGTCCGGCCGGACCTTTAATCGAGGCGGACCAAATATTATGCGACACCGGACATACCCCCGTGTACGCCTTGTCATGACCGGGAAATAACGGAAAAATATCTGTCGTCAATTCAGTGTATAAAAATGGGCTAACAATTAATATGAAAAAAAAGCCAGTCAGCATTTGACTCAATGATAAATTGTATTTGATGGCAAGGTCATTGTCTCGTCCATAGAACTTAAGAATGAATACATTAAACAAGACTGCTGATATTCTTGTTCCAACAACATGTTTGTCAACAATTTACCTCGGTTTAAGAATTGTACGAACTTAGAGAATGTTCTTGCTTATTGAATCAACAAAAAGATATAAAATTCACAAGCTGGTGATGAAGTATTGCAGCTGTGTAAGTAAGGAAAGTTGCCGATAGGAAAGTTCAAGTCATCAATTTTACCATAAAACTTGGTTCTTAGATTATTTAATTCATTCTGACAAAGTGTCAACGTGTTCTTTTTTCAATCTAGCTCATTGCAAAGCGAAGTTTTCTACAAAATCCATAATATAAATGAAAGTCCGACACCATCCGAAGGATCTGGGTATCCTTTATTTATGACCTTTAGGAATGAGTGATCTAAGGTTCTCATTATTAATTGTTTGTACCTCATGTGTAATAACGTGTCCAGCAGGACCTTGTTTATAAGTAGAAAAATTATATAACTTACCAAAAATACTTTTGGAAGAAACAACATCAAATTTCCAACTGAATAACAATTTCTGAAGTATAAACATTTATTTATACTAATATAATTAATCAAAACCCAAGTGAAATATGAAATATATCAGTCAATTTCTTAGAGATCAAACTTAGAACATGATTGTATCCTTTTGAAGTTCTTTATCTTATTTAAAAGAAAAAAAATTACTGTCGAGTACTGCAAATGAAATATATTATTATGAATCAGTATATTTATTTCTAAGATAAACAGTAAAGAATAATTAAGTATCCATTTCTCAGGGTTCCATAAAAGGTCATTAATCACGAGTGGGTCGCATGGGAACCATTATTTATACATGTAATATTATACATAATTTAGTATCATGGAAATAAAGCAAATATATAATATATGAACATTTTGAATTACCTTTAAAAATGTAAAATATTTTGGGATTACGAACACTTTTAAATTCCATTAAACAATTGCAATTCACATTTTAATACATCAATTTGCTGACAAAGTCATTGTATCGACCATACTCCAGTAACATACGAAATGATGTTTTAAACTAGCTTGCTGATTATCTTGTTTAGCAGCTGACAGTTCACTCTCTGCCAACGTCCTGGCAAGGAAACTAGAGAAGACCACTTCTGATTTTAGTCTCACTTCTCTATAAATAACAAATTCGTTTGGTAAGCGTGAGCATGTGATCCACGATAAGCTTGTCTAATTTTTATATCCCTTGTGCATATAGATAATGTTTCAAATATGATTGATATGACTTCCATTTTTAATTGCTCGCTTATATGGTACCCAAAGACTCGTAAGGTACATTTAAGATGACAATATCATAAATTTTTTTTTAAATAGGACTGTAAATTTTTTTCACTTTAACAGATCTAAGACTAAAGAATAAGACTTTCGGCTCTCCACTTTTCGTGCAAAAAATTAATCATGTTTAGAAATGAAAAGATATTTATAGGTCGCATGCCTCCCCCTTTAATAAACAATCCTTTTCTGTAGTATCATCAAACTCTGACGAAGTCTTGCATTGCAAAAGAAGGTACTGAAAAGTTAAAAAAAAAAAGATCCCAAACATCACATCTGACGAAGAAAGAAAAGTCTTACTACTTTATTTAGTAATTGCTTGTCAATTCTTTAAGAGATAACCCCACCCCCACCAACGATAAATATTGATACGTATCTGCATTCACTTAATTATGTTTTTTTTAAAAATATAACATTATTACAATCATATTAGATCTCTATTCACTAGGGCACATATCACAGTAAGATGGTCAGAATTCTAGTGTCTTAAGTATCAACTACTCCCCCCCCCTAAAAACGTAATGACACTTTTTGTGTCGCCTGCGTAGCAGGACGGCACTAAGAGATCACTTTATGTCAGTCTGTTCGTCTGTCACACCTTGTATCTAAAGAACGGTAAGAGATATGGACCTGTTATTTTGCACATTTATTGCTTAGCATTATGGTATGAAAACTTTCATGGATACCGCCCTCGTGACCCTTGACCTTGTCCTTTGACCTACTTTATTAAGAAATAAAAATTGCCAATATACAGCATATATTTAGAATTTAAGAGATGATTTTATGCTATTTAGCATGTGCACTGATTGTCTTAAAACATTATGAAAATTATCAGCAATACAATTTACTTGACCTTGGCCTTTGACCCACTTTACAAAAAACCCCATGCCAAACAATTGAATTTAACTTAAGACCTTTGAATTTCCAGTGGTAGGTGTTGATAATTAATATTTATACATGTTTATGAGCTTTTATTACTTTTTTGAAAATGGTATTTTAATTATGAAAAACATCGTGATCGGAATCTCACTAAGAATCTTGGTAGAAACTAAGAAAATGAAAAATAATTATTTTTAACGATTTTAACTTAAATATTCATTTGAGGATGGGGAATCATTTTTTGGATTGGCAGACTCTATTTCAGTCCTGTACTATGTTTTGGTGTTTTCTGTGCATTTAAGAACTACCATGATGCTACATTTTTTGGCATGAAATACTCTACATGCATATGCTAGTAGCATAAAAGTATTTATCCTCTCTTACATTTAGTTACATCTTCAAAAAAGCTAAAAGCAGGCGACACACTCGTTCTCTGGAACACTCCTTGGAACACTCAATGGATGGGACACAAGCATATAGTAGCTATATATTGTATATAGTATTCTATGAAGGATGAAGGATATGGAAATAGCAAACAGAATTCAATATCAAAGTCCATAAAACAACAAAATAGAAGAACAGCAATCACGGACCTCCGAAACATCAGAGATGGGATTAGGTGCCATCGAGTGGTTGGCATCCCCTGCTGACCGGTCACATCCACCGTGTGCTCCTTATCATGAGCGGGAAATAACGTAAAAATAAGTCCTCAATTCAGTGTATAAGTAATGGATTAACAATTGGTATGAAAAACCTCAGTCAGCATTTTACTAAATGAAAAATTGTAATTGCTGACAAGGAAATTGTATCGACTATACAACTTACGAAATGATGACTTTAAACCAGACTGCTGATATTCTTGTTTTATCAACTTGCTTATCAATAATCTACTTCGTTTTAGAAAATGTTCAAAGGTGGAACATACTCTTAGGTATTAATCAACTGAGATATATAAACTCCGTATACAGGTGTTGAAGGTTTATTGCTACATAAGAAAGGGAAGTTGACGATAGAAAAGTCAAAGTTATCACGTTTTACATATAGCTTGATTGTCAGATTACCATTAACGTCTTTTTCAAGTACAGTATCCAAGTATACAACAGATGTGTCAAATTTTGTGGTATATTTTATCTCAGGCTTTCCAGGATAAATCGTATCGACGTAGGAATGGACATTACCATTGGTAATTAACAGTGCGTCGTCTATATACTTTACGTTCAGAATCTAATTTTGACCTTCGCCTACCAAAACACCGAACAAATTTGTTTAAAAATTCACTCCAATATTCCGGGGTTCATATTTAGAACAGTTTACCCTTAAATATAAGATGTGCACCAAGTCTGCCAGTCTTTAAACGAAATGTAGAAAAATATATCTTTAACAACAGAACTCAATTACCTCTGATTTTTATCTTTTACACATGTATATAATTTATGTATTGTAAAATCTTACTGATATTACATTTTATATCTTTTTTATGTCATCTTGATTTATTTTTATTCTTATTTTTTATTATTATTACTTTTGTTTTTTGCTATTTAATTATTATTATCATTATCATCATATGACATCAAACATGTACTTGTATTCTAATTGACTGGCTAAGTTGTTTGTATCTTTGCTAATTTGTTGTAATATTGTTGTTGTAATTAGAAGGTCCTGGGGAAGAATAGTGTGTCACACTAATCAGGCCACCTTCTCTAAATAAAGTATTATTATTATAATTATTATTATTATATATTTAAATGTGGAGTTGAATACCTCAGCAAGTGTTTTTTTTTCACCTATATGGTTTTGCAGAAATTCTGCTTCATATGAATACAAAATTAGGTCTGCTAATAACGCAGCGTAGTTGGTACCCATGGGAATTCCAATAGATTGTTGGAAGACCTGGTCTCCAAAAACCACAGATATTGTCAATGAGAAACTCAATCAACTTTTTGAAGTCAACTTCAGAGTACTTGTGTGTACAATAAGAATGTGTTTTAACAAAATAAATTATAAATAAAACTATCAAAAAACTGCTACATACATAGTTAGTGTAAGGTAGGGTGCCTTTTCAAATTCTTCAAATTTAATGGCTTCAGTGTGAGAGATTCTGGTTTTAGGGCAGGACTTTTCGGATTTTATAGTGAAGATGCATTAACTTTTTGAAAATCTATTAAATTGTGAAAGTTATGGCCTCTGGCTTAAAACATGAACATAAATCAATTACTGGAAGGTTCTCGCATGTATCAACAATTTCCAATATGAGGTAAAATATTGACAAACTAGTTAATGAAACAAAAATGTCAGCAGTCTTGCTTAAAGTCATCATTTAGTAAGTTTTATGGTCGATAGAATTACCCTGTCAGCAAATAAAATTTATCATTGAGTCAAATGCTGACTGAAGTTTTTAATTCCAATTGTTAGTCCATTATTTTTACACTGAATTGACGACGGGTTTTCCTGTGATTTCTTGATCATGACATGGAGCACGCGGTGGTTGTGACCGGTCGCCAGGGGATTTTCACTCGTCCATGGCTCTTGATTCCACCTCTATGTATTGGAGGTTCGTGTTTGCTCTGCTCCTGTTTTGTATTGTTTTATGCACTTTTGGTCTTGAATACTGTTTACTTTTTCTATATATTTCATACTCAGCTGATCTATAAGGCCCATGGGGCTCTTGCTTTGATTTACATTTTAAAGAATAAACATTTCATTTGAAATACCACAAGTGACAACCCCCCCCCCCCCCCGCCTAAAAAAATAGGCCTTTTTTACATCAATATAAGATTATGGGTTTCAACGCAAAGATCTCGTAAACATTAACCGGATAGTGCTTTTATGAACTTTGAATTGTCGTGCAACAACAATAAGCATTTCAGGACAGATAATCTCTATGGAAAAAGCCAATACTGTCCAAAGGAAGTCTTGATTAAGCAGTGAACAAAAATTGGCCCAGTCTTACAATATGTACCTAAAATGTCTCTGAAACCATGCTTATCAAGCATCTTGTTGTTTTTGAAGAAGTATTGAACGTCACCAGAAGACTATGTCTACAACACCAGTGATAGTTCTCTGAGGGAACAAAAATATTCCATTACAAGATAACTTCAGATTTCACGTTACCGTGATTTCAGAGACTTTATTGCCCATCAGAATGTCGATAACTTGCCTGGCAAGTAGTATCACTCAGATTAAAGAAAACATATTGAATGAAAAGAAAGAAATTTAGTCTTTTAAAAGAAATAACCCGTGGTTTTTGATATAGGCTAGGAATTTAATAACATCTGGAGCAATATTGTCGAAAATTTTGGATCAATTTTTTGTCATAGAACGGCGGTGTCAAAAAGGCTGAACCGCAATTGCTCACCGTGCAAAGACAATCCTTAATTTGTGAATATCCTCTAAAATAAGAATGTCTTCTAACGTCTTATTAGAGGCATTTTTTGAGGCACAGACTAATTAATTCCACACATTTCGAGATTGAATACCGTTAGTTATCACCATATATTTCATTGTAAACAATATAAATGTATATCGATTCTGCAACTGAATCAAATTCATTGTTTTCTAACGTATTTATTTTATATCGTGAGAAACAACCTACCTCAACAAAATATAATGCTTAGAATATATTTAGAAAATATTTTTTATTCAGTTCAAAGTACAGACAACATTTCTTTTTATTTCAATGACAAAGAGCATCTTTCACAACGGAACGCACACTTTCAATTTTTGAGCAATATATAACAGGATTTATTATTGAATTAATTCCACATAAACAACCTGCGATAAAAAGATAAAGATGTGATACTTGATCAAAAATAATAAATGAGACAATTAATGGGACAGATAATATAATTAAGCAACACAAAAGAATACCTAATAATACTACAGTACTCAAAATTTTCTTCCTCTTCAATTCTACCAGCATTTGATAACTAGTGGAGGGTGCATCAGGCGGAGCGACAACTTTGCTATTTGAGCCATGAGGTTGCTGCAGTCCATTTTCGGATGAATATTGGCTTGGCTTAGCTGAAACTTGTTTAATATCTTCCTTTATATCTTCATCTCTTTTGCTACATTTCATTGAAGGATTGTTCTTGTCTTCTCTGCAATAGCTAGTTGAACATTTATCACCGGTCTTCTTGTTCTGATTGTTCAAAGGTTTACATGTAGTTTCTACTGATCTGTTTGTTTTGATAACATAATGGAGAGTAACACAATACAACCCAACTGTCAAAACAAGTAAGGTTACCATTACCCTGCTGAAATTCAGAAAAATTATAAAATGTCCCCCGTAGATGCCTTGAATTTCACAAGGTGACAATGCATACTCTCCAGGAGAGATCAAACCAAGCGTGAAAATTATTATCATTAGCCAACTAAAAAGGCAAACAATATATTTCCTATAGTTACGAAATAATCGATCACTCCAAGAAGTACGGCATATAACCAAGTATCTTTATAAAGAAATGAGAAATGTCTGAAGTAGAGATAAGAAGGTACCATTTATAATAAAAACAGTTTTAACTATACATATGGCCATGGAAAATCTGCCCTCTCTCGAAACATTAATTTGGATGACATTTGAAATGTATCCAAGACCAACAATAAAATCACACAGGGATAACATTAAAACCAGAAAGTGATATGTATTTGTTCTTAAGTTTCTATTTGTTATCAGGATAATGAAGACAAATGCGTTGATCACTATACAGGGGGTTCCTATTAAGAGACACACTGAAGTTGAAAAGACTCTCTGAGTTGTCTGCGAATAGGATTCTATCTGATTGTGCTGCATTCCTCCAAAGGTTCTTGTAATTTAATGATACCAACCTCAATAATCTATAAAATACAAAAAATAAACAGAATAGCCAATGCACAAATTCAAGAATTGAATTTAAGATGCAGTTCCCGTCAAATATAATGAATATAATTTGTCATTTTAATCTTAAAACATTCATACGATAAAAATATAAAACTTCATGAACAATTATAAAGTAAATGTTTGCAATCTAGTTCTTTTGCAATCAAACCCTCTTTTAATATAAAGTGATATATGTATAACTTTATTAAAATTTTTGCCTTTTGCTTTATATTTGTGTGTATTTGCTGAATGCCTTGATTTCATGAAGAGATCTTTTAGCCTAGAAAAAAAACTTAGTATAAATTAGTAGACGGGTTTTCTTGTGAATATCAAGATAACTTACAATAAACAAGCAGTCGAGAACATTCAATTCTCTTAAACATAAGAGTTGGGATGAGGTGCTTTATGGAAGAGTGAACATTTCCTGTCGACCAGTGTCAGTTGAAAATTGGCATTGGGTAATTTTTCACCCTTAAATATTGTACCAAGGGTCTTACTTCAACTATGGAAATTGAGATCAAAAATCGTAAAACATATATTCGGGGTTATTTTCAATAGGTTCGAAAAATCTTTTCTAATCCCTGACTAGCTATAAAAAAGACCTTCTTGAATATTAACTTGTTATGGAATCAAATATCTTGAAAAAGGTGAAAATAAAAAATAGTGATTATTTAAAGAATGATAATAAAAGTACAGACTCTAAAATGATATTTAAAACAAACTTACAAAGAAGACTTAAAGCTTTTTTTTTTTAGACAAAACCCTTGAAATTGTTTTCAGGGGTGTTTTATTTTAAGCTACACAGAGTGTTAACTCGAATGAGAGTCGGCCTCGTTTAATTTAAGGTAGAAAAACAAATAACATCTAAAAATCTTAAAAATGCAAAACTGCAGATATATATATAGTATGATAAAAATTAATTACATGAAATTTATGGAAATAACAAACAGTATTCAAACTCAAAAATCCAACAAACAGTACAAAATAGGATCAGAGCAAGCAAGGACCTCCGAAACATCAGAGGTGGGATCAGGTATCATGGATGAGTTAGCATCTCCTGCCGACCGGTCACACCCCGAGTGTTACTTGTCATGATAGGGAATTAACGAAAATAAAGTTGTCAATTCAATGCAAAAATAATTGACTAACAATTACTATGGAAAAACGTCAGCATTTTGACTCAATGATTAATTGTATTTGATGACAAGGTACCTGTATCGACAAAAAATCTCAAGATATGATTACATTAAAGAAAACTGCTGATATTTTAGTTTCATCAACATGTTTGGCAATAATTTACCACGGTTTTATAATTCTACAAACGTATAGAATGATCTGGCTTTTTGAATCAACTAAAGGATGAAAAATCCAAATGCTGTTGATGAAGTATTGCTGCGTAAGTAAGGAAAGTTGACGAGAGAAAAGTTCATGTCATCAATTTTATCCTAGAACTTGTTTTTTTTTATTATATAATTCATTCTGACAAAGTGTCAACATGTTCTTTTTCATATGTTGCTCATCTCAAGGCGTAATTTTCTACAGAATCCATAATATCAATGAAAGTCTGATACCATCCGAAGGTTCTCTGTTCCCTTTATTTATGACCTTTAGGAATGAATGTTCTAAGGTCCTCATTATTAACTGTTTGTACCTCATCTGAATTAATGTGTCCAGCAGGACCTTTTTTATAAGTAGAAAAATGATATAACTTACCAAATATATTTTGGAAGAAACAACCTCAAATGTCCAACTGAATAACAATTTCTGAAGTAGAAACATTTAGTTATACGATTACAATTAATTAAAACCTGAGTGAAATATGATATATACGTATCAGTCAATTTCTTAGATATCAAACTTAGAAGCTTAATTGTTTCCCTTTGAAGTTCTATATCCTAATAAAAAGAAAAAAAATGACTATCGAGAACTTCAAATGAAAAATATATAATATGAATCAGTATATTTATTTCTAAGATAAACTGTAAACAATAATTAAGTGTCCATTTCGCAGGGTTCAACATAAGGTCGTTAATCCCGATGTGGTCGCAGGGGAACCATTATTCACGCATGTTATACGATATATAATTTTGTATCAAGGGAATGAAGCAAAATATATAAAATATATGTACATTTTAACAATGTAAAATATATTCGGATAACAAACACTTTTCAATTCAAAGGTCCATTAAACACATTTTTAATACATCGATTTGCTGACAAGGTCATTGTATCGACCATACTCCTGTAACTTACGAAATGATGTTTTAAACTAGATTACTGATTACCTTGTTTATCAGCTGACATGCCACTTTCTGCCTACGGACATGACCAGGAAACTAGAAAAGAACACTTTTGATTTCAGTCTCTGACTTCTCTATAAATTACTAATTCGTAATTAAATTACTAATTCGTTTGGTAAACGGGAGCATGTGATCAAAATTTTAAAATGGGACTGTGATTTTTTTCACTTCAACAAATCTAAGGACTTAAGAATAAGAGTTTCGGCTCTCCACTTTTCGTGGGGAAAATAATCATGTTTTGAAATGAAAAGATATTAATAGGCTATACCTCTCCCCTTCAATAAACCCACCTTTTCTGCAGTATCATCAAACTCTTACAAAGTCTTGCATTGCAAAAGAAGGTACTGAAAAGTTTTAAAAAAGATCCCAAACATCACATTTGACGAAGAAGGACGCAGTATTGTTAAGGCTTCCCGGAGCTTAAAATGCATTTAAAACATAACACTGTATTGCAAAATTGATTTTGAGTTTTTGTACTTAAAAACACTCAATTCATAAAAGGAGTTCTCTAGGCTATATATCTATATCTATCTCTATATATCTATATCTATCTCTATATATATATATATATATATATATATATATATATATATATATATATATATATATATATATATATATATATATATATATATATATATATATATACATATTTGTTACGATATCACATGACCCAAACATCACATTTGACGAAGAAGGAGAAGTCTTATTACTTTTTTTTAGTAATTGCTTGTCAATTCTTGAAGAGATAACCCCATCCCACCCCACGATAAATATTGGTAGGTATCTGCATTCAGTATATTATGTTTTTTTAAACATGATATTATTACAATTATATTAGATCTCTATTCACTGGGGCACATATCATAGTAAGATGGTCAAAATTCTAGTGTCTTAAGTATCAACTATCCACCCACCCCTAAAAACGTAACGACACACACTTTATGTCTGTCTGCCTGTCTGTCACACCTTGTATCTAAAGAACTGTAAGAGATATGGACTTGATATTTTGCACATTTATTGATTAACATTATGGTATGAAAACTTTCATGGTTACCGCCCTCGTGACCCTTGACCTTGTTCTTTGACCTACTTTATTTGGAAATAAAAATTGCCAATATACAGCATATATTTAGCACTTAAGAGATGGTTTTATGCTATTTAGTATTTGCACTGATTCTCTTAAAACATTATGAAAATTACCAGCGATACAAATTACTTAATCTTTGCCTTTGACCTACTTAACAAAGAAAACCCCGGATAATTGAATTTAACTTAAGACTTTTGAATTTCCAGTGGTATGTGTTGATATTTAACATTTATACATGTTTATGAGCTTTTATATCTTTTTTGAAAATGGTATTTTCATTATGAAAAACATCGGGATCGGAATCTCACAAAGAATCGTGTACACATGTAAAATGATAAATAATTATTTTAAACGATTTTAACTTAAATATTAATTTGAGGGCTGGGAATAATTTTTATTGGATTGGCAGACTCTATCCAATCCTTTACTATGTTTTAGTGTTTTCTATGCATTTAAGAACTACCATGATGCTACATATTTTGGCATGAAGTACTCAATATATATATGCTAGTAGCATAAAAATATATGTCCTCTCTTACATTTAGTTAGATCTTCAAAAAAGCTAAAATCAGGCGACACATGCGTTCCCTGGAACACTCCTTGGTCACTCAGTGGAGGGGACACAACCATACATTAGCTATATATTATATATCGTATTGTATGAAGGGTGAAGGATATGGAGAAAGGAAGCTGACCGGTCACATTCACTGTGTGCTCCTTGTCATGAGCAGGAAATAACGAAAAAATAAGTCTTTAATTTAGTGTATAAATAATGGATTAACAATTAGTATGAAAAAAGTCAGCATTTGACTAAATAAAAAAATTGTAATTGCTGACAAGGAAATTGTATCGACCATACAACTTACGAAATGGTGAATTTAAACCAGAATGCTGATATTCTTGTTTCATCAACTTGCTTGTCAATAATTTACCTCGTTTTAGAAAATGTTTATACGTGGATCATGCTCTTGCGTATCAATCAACTGAGAAATTTAAACCCCGTATGCAGGTGATGAAGGTTTATTGCTGCATAAGTAAGGGAAGTTGACGATAGAAAAGTCAAAGTCATCACGTTTATCATATACATTGTAGCTTGATTGTCAGATTACCATTAACGTCTTCTTCAAGTACTGTATCCAAGTATGGAACAGATGTGTAAGATTCTGTAGCATATTTTACCTCAAACTTCCTAGGATAAATCGTATCGATGTAGGTAATTGACAATGCGTCGTCTATATATCTAAATATGGAGTTGCATGCCACAGCAAGTGCTTTCTTCTTTTCACGTATAAGGTTTTGCAGAAGTTCTGCTTCATATGAATATAAAAATTGGTCTGTTAATAACGCAGCGCAATCGGTACCCATGCGAAATTTTATAGATTTTTGGAAGACCTGGTCTCCAAGAACCACATAGATATTGTCAATAAGAACTCAATCAACTTTTACTTGTACTTGTGTGTACAATCAGAATGTGTTTTAACAAAATAAATTATAAATGAAATTATCAAAAAAAAACTGCTACATACATACTTAGTTATTGTGAGGTAGGATGCCTTTTCAAATTCTCCGAATTTAATGGTCTCAGTGTGAGAGATTCTGGTTTTAGGGCAGGGCTTTTCGTATTTTATGGTGAAGATGCATCAATTCTTTGAAAATCTATTAAATTGTGAAAGTCATGGCCTCTGGTTTAAAACATGAACATAAATCAATTACTTGAAGGCTGTATCAACCATTTCTAAAACGAGGTAAATTATTGACAAACAAGTTAATGAAACAAAAATATCGGCGCCTTGCTTACATTCATAATTTCCTTAGTTTATGGTCGATAGAATTAGTTGGTATCCTTCTATTTCGGGAGACAATGGAGATCGTGCCAAGAATCAGGATCAGTCTGTGGTTGAGTGACAGCGCCGTCTGTGGCTGTAAAGTCCGATTCTGGAGCGGCATAGAATAATTCGATAGAAATACCCTGTCAGCAAAAACAATTTATCATCGAGTCAAATGCTGACTGAAGTTTTTCATACCAATTGTTAGTCCATTATTTATATACTGAATTTACTACGGGTTTTCCTGTGATTTCTTGATCATGACACGGAGCACGCGGTGGTTGTGACCGGTCGCTAGGGAATGCTCACTCGTCCATGGCACTTGATTCCACCTCTAGGTATTGGAGGTTCGTGTTTGCTATGAATAAACAACAGTGTAAATACACGGGACCCCAAGTGGAGATTTTTGAAGAATCGAAATAATGAAAGTAGACTTGTTTCGATGTTTGAAAATAAAATGTACAAAGTTAACAAATCATCTCAAGATATTTCAAAGACATTTCGTTGAAGAACACAAAAATAATTCCTAATATTTGCCGTTATCAATATTTTTCGCCTCATAAATATTCATTGAATTACGCCGAACTACAACCAACTCGTTAATCAACAGACTCGTATATACTTATGCACTCTACAAAAGACAATTCAAACACATCACATTTTTCGTTTTTCTCACACGTGCGGAAAGTCAGTTCGGACACACACTGTGTTAGTTTAAAATTACAGTAATACTAAGAATATTTGATAAAAAGTATTTGTAGATTATTCTTTCACTTTCAAACTCTGAAATCAAATAGCTATCAAGACCATTTTTAAGGATTGTTTTAAACATCTTTTCATCACACTCTCTTCCTTTATATTCAAATATCCTGTTTTTCCTGAGATGACCTCAAATATTTCAACTATTATCGAATTCTCCTCAGTTATGTCACAAAAATAAAAGTGTGCAATTTTAGAAAAACATATTATACGATTTTAGAACAAACATAGGAATTCAAACTTTGAAGTTCCTCTTTGATAACCCCGCTGAATATTAATTAATAATCAATATGAAGGATATGGCGATAACGAACGGTATTCAGTCTCAAAGTCCATAAAACAATACAAAATAAGGGCAGAGCAATCACGAAACCCTGAAACATCAGAGGTGGGATCAGGTACAATAAGGGCAACTGTCAATGATATCAAAAAGCCTGGATTTTAATTTTTTGTGGGGAAAAATAAATAGCATTCATTGTGCTTGTATAATGAAACATACCAAGGAGGAAAGGTCATGACGCCACTATGTTTTTACAAAGTGGCAAAACCGACAAATATCGGCAATTGCAAAACAACACACGCGCAGCTGTTTCTTAAATACTATTTTGTTGAATTTCATACAATAAAACCTAAATAGTTAATTGTAATATTTACTAAGTCTTTTGATAGATTACATTTCTAATATCTGTTAACAATGCTATATTAAAATAACGAATACATGTATTTTAGGAAAAAGAAAAAAAACCCACATCTTAATCAGTTAATATTAGAAAGGGTAGCTGGAGATATATATGCCACGAAATTTGCTAAGTTTATTACCATTCTGATTATCTCGAACGCAATAATTTGTCTAAGCAATAATACAACGACTGTAACCGACAAAAATAACCCATATATTTCATTCGTAATTAGAAACTCCATCATGGCTCGATAAAAATTTACCCTTTAAAAAGTGAACGAAGAAGGAACTTAATATATTACATGAAACACTACTAATATTAGGATTTTCATGCAATTTCAGTGAGCTGAATTTAGGTCAGTCTTCGCGTGTGTTCACAATGCTATGTATCGTCAAAAACCACGGCCAAATTGTACGGTCCTCTCCCATTCTTGATGAGAGCTACATATATATAATAGGGGTGATCAAAAAGTTTGCGAACTAAATTAAATAACTTCCAAAAAAAATCATATAGGGTTTCAGTGTTGAAAATGTTTCAAAGTAGCTCTCTCCTACGTTTTTGCGCATCTGCAACCTGCCATTTCGTGGATCATGTAATATAGGCGGTCAAGTCACATACTCCTTTGCGTTCTGTCACAGACGTCAAAAAAAAATTTCGACTCATATTTCTTACCATGCAGGTTTCTTTTTCCAACCAAAACCGGTTCATTTGTTAAAAATGGCCTAATCTCGGCATTAGTATGGGTGGATAATGATATCCTTTTGCAGATTAAACATGGCGACCATAAAAAGCCATATTCTCTGTCTTTTGAGCATCGTTTATTTCATGTTTACAAAGTACGGATGCTTTTACTTTATCACATTCGATATGTTTAAAGTCTAAAGTACACGATATTTAAGGGATTTGATAATTATATTATTGTAACGATTTTCATCAATTTTTCTAACTGTAAGTTGGCCATCAAATTGCTAAAAAGGACACGTCTCTCTCCCAGTTTGCTTTTACTGGGCAACAGAACAGACATCATTTTTAAACATCTCCATTCCTTCACTAAAACAATCAATCCAATAACTGACAATACTTCGAGAAAGCCTTTTCACTTCACAAACCGTTACGTCACAAATCATTATTAACTTCTACAAATCAATTCCAAAGCTTTACGTTTACATTTATAGCCGTTCGTTTCTCGAATACGGCCGAGTCAACCATTTCTTGTGTAACGGGAGATGAGAAAATGCAGCGGACCAGACCGGGATTTGAAACCCGGGCCCCCTGAAGCTCCGGTCAGGTGCTCCACCAACTGAGCTATCTGGCCACCGGCGATCGAACCCGGCTGACCGCCTCATTCCTCTCTCCCAATCCACGCTCATCCCTGGTAGGTATATCATCTGTCAGTTCCAGGCCATGGCACGGCACCAAATGAAACGGGAGAGGAGAAAATGCAGCGGACCAGACCGGGATTCGAACCCGGGCCCCCTGAAACTCCGGTCAGGTGCTCTACCAACTGAGCTATCTTGCCATCGGCGATCGAACCCGGCTGACCGCCACACTTGTTACAAGTGATCTACCATATGACCTCATTTTCACACTGTGACGTCACAAGCACGGGGAAAACGTTCCATCATGTTCTTTGTTCTTTATACAACATGTATATGACTTAATCGCGAACATTTTGATCACCCCTCGTACAGACTCTGACCATGATTTGAGACGACAGAAAAATAGAGGCAGAAAATATTTTGTTATTCGGTTTTTCTTTCTCTTCTCTTTCGAGCAGTATACGAGGTTTGTTCGTTAAAATCGTAGACAAAGCTTTTAAATGGGCGCCGTAAGATGACTTTTCAGCAAGTATTTACTTATTATATTGAAGTGTATCTGAATTCTTTTAATAAAATATAGACAAAAGTTAATATTTTATTAACATGCATTAAAAAAAAATACACGAGTAATATTTCGAAACAAAATTATTCAATAGATTTTTGTAATCATTATCCTATTGTTTATTCACTATCTATTGTCGTCTGTTTGAAAACTTAAGGGCATTTGCTTAATTTTCGGCAGTTTACAAAGCATCCAAAATGGGAAAGTGGTAAACACAACACACGAAAAATGACGCATTCGATGTACCGGAAAGCGGTTAAGTTTTTTCATCTTGAGTGTACAAGGGAAATTATTGGAATGTTTTTAGCGAAATCGTTTTTAATCAAATCCACAGGTAGAACAAACAGCTTTAGGAATAGCGAAAGACGCTGTCAATTTTGTCAGCCAATGTATAAGGTAGCCTATTTAGTTGAATGATAGTAAATTTTTTCATAACTTTAATATCAATTTATCTTCACAAGGTTCTATTTGTGTGCGAGATTGGTAACTGATTGTTATATGAAGAATTAGGGGAAACTCAACAATTTGCATCAATGAAATTCCTTAATTCAAGTGGGAGTTATCAAATTTGAATTTAGGAAAGAGGAAACGTGACGCTGCTTTAGACACCTTGACATTAGGCCCTATCACCCTTGTGTTGTAAGACGACACAACACATTATACAAAATCTGTTAATTTTTTTATGCACCTACGAGTATCTATTTGAAGTTTCTATGTTTTTTTTATGAAAAAATGTCAAAATTTTAATATCACAGTGTGAATTCATAACACTTTACTTTTTAGTGCAAAGATATTAATTTATATATTAGAATACATTTATTGTGAAAAATTGAAATAAACTAGTATAATTTCCATAACATTTTACAAATTCTTACAAAATTTTATCTTATTTAATGCCAGTCGCCATTTGGCGTAGTAGACTTGCTCTGGAGTCACGAAACTGAAGGAATCCATCATTACGTCGCGGATTCAACTCCCACTGCGGGATATGCATATCGGCGATAAGTTCAGATTGAGATTCCATGACACAGTAATTACTAGCCAGAAAAATATCCCTCGCTGTTCAAAATTTTATTCTCGAAATGGGCAATACAAACAAAATTATTCATGCCACCGTCTTTCAGTACTCACAGTACTTTGATTTGTTTGGCGTGTACACAGATTGTGTACTGGATTAAAAAATCAAAGTACTCAGAAATACAGAGAGCCGGGCTCATCTACAGAGTAGAATAAATTTCTTACATGAATCACGTTTATATTCAGATGGAAAATATTATTTTAAAACTATCAATATGAATTAAAAGACACTGCCAGCGAGTTTTTTAATCCTAATACCACGTTCCGATTTTGTCAGAATCAGAATAAATCTGGTACCTCAGCTGAATGTAAACAAACAGGCCAGTCTGGTTTCCTCTCCTGCTTTACCTTGTATGTGTACAGAACTACGATAACACTGATTATCAAAAATCCTTACGCTAATGAACTATGCTCTTTGACTTAGGACTGAAGTTTTCAAAGTCATTACTACATATGTACTAATGTTTATTTATATAGATAAAACTTTGTTTTATTTTTGTTGCTTTGTTTAGCGTTAAAATTATCTCAAAGGCGGTTGAGAGTAAGAACTATATTTTTGCACATAACTTTAAAATGGCGACTATGGGGTTGACTTCCTGCCTTGAACAGAATCACATAAGCCGGCCATTGCTATTTGAGCAATAAGCCCGGCTAATAGAGAAACAAACGGTTTTCAAGCTCAAAAGTCCATTAAATAAAACATATTTGGAGCAGAGCTATGAACCTCTTAATTATTAAAGGTTAGATCAGGCGAGCATTCTCGACTGATAATATACCTTTAACAAAGTATATTTTGTTGCTGATGCAATATGAAGAGTTATCATAGTCCAATGTTCAATTAAACAATTCGAATTGTGTGCATAGCAAACATTGACCTCTGATACAGTAGCTATGAAAATAAAACATTTACTTTTATGAAAGATAATGCTTGATATTGTTAGATTTGATTAGTCATTTTGATACCGATGTCATGTGGTGTATTTATAAGCACGAAACTCGGACAACTTTATATATAAAGCTTGAAGACGTCCTTTGAAGTTTGCAGACGTCCTTTGAAGTTTCAAAAACAGGTAACCTTCGAATTCTTTTTCTCTTCTATAAATGAAAATCTATATATATTTATTCAAAACATTACATATCTCTTTTTGTTTTGATCATCATTGTAAGATTTCAGTCGGGATTTTTTCTATTTTTAGTTACATAATTTATGAAAAATGGTTCTTTTTAGTAGTAAACTATTTATTTTCTGTGAAAAAAAATATTATTGTGTTAGCTTCTACTTGTAATAGCTGAAAAAAAATGTCGCAATCTTAGAGGTGTTTGTGTGTGTAAAACATACCCTATGACCGTTCACGGTAGCTCAGTCGGTAGAGCGCTCCCTCTGTGTTCGGGAGATCGGGAGTTTAAATTCTGGCCGCTATTGACGTAAGTCGAAAAAAAAAAATAATGGGAAACAACTGTTCGCTATGCACTTTGAAAGTTGCAGGTCTTCCAAATGAGACCTTAAAAACTGAGCTCCCGTATCAGAGCAGATGTAAAGATGAATAATGACCCCCATCGAATACTGACAGGGGGTAATTTTTCAATGACAAAAAATGACCCCCAGCCATTGAGTAGGAAAATAATTTTTTGTAGAAAAAGAGCCCCAGAGGTCAATATTTTATATGTGAGTACTATAAAACATATGACCCCCGTTGCAAAATGACCCCTTTTAGAGCTATACAAAATTTACACGTTTAATTGAGGCAAAGCATCAAATCGGCCGCAAAAATACATAATCGTATGAATTAAAAAAATTGCACAACGAATCCAGAAGAAAATTTCACGAGAGAAAAAGAGAGAGAGATGTAATTAGGGTCCATGTCTTTATTTAATATTCAATTTGATTCAAACAAAATAAATAAATTCGTGTATAAGATAAGGCATTCTCGAAAGTCTGAGGTCCTGATCCAACATGTTGCTGTTGCATGGTCCAAAGGATAATATCACAGGCACTTGACCTTACTTATTTTTCTTTTAATAAAAAAATATAAATCCTACTATGGGCAGCGGAAAGGGCAAAAATACCATAATGAGTAAACAAAGAATTATTTTAATTTCAATGACCACAACAACTCATACTCTACCTAATAATAAACATGGTATACACATCGGCTGAAAATATTTGTCAGAAAGGGAATTTATTTTACGGGGTTATAGACGAAAATGTAAGTAGATGTGACCGACATAGAAAAATTCAAGATAGCACCCGATGTGTACCTTGTTTACTATTATTTTTTATTAAAGGGAAAAATAAGTAATATCAGGTGCCTGATATTATTGAATTATTGAATCAAATGCGAGTGCGATAAGAATAAAAACATCCAAATCTAGAATGTCTGAATGCTGACAAAAAAGACGTAAGGTAAGCTGATATATATGGAAAGCCGTAGGGTACCCCCACATTATTATTATTTTTTCCTATATAATTATACCAAAAATAATTATATCATACAAAACTAAAAATCTTGCTTTTTTACAACATTTTATTATTTTCCTGCAACATTTATATCTTGTCAGTTAAATGTGTATACATTATTTTATTTTCTTCTCCAATCATAATTATTCACACTTTACAATAATAACCTTGCCAGTTAATGTGGAAACGATATTATACATGTAATTGTAGATTAAAAA
>NW_026931439.1:0-47986 GCF_032062105.1 Saccostrea cuccullata
TTATGAAGGGAGTTGTCGTTCTTTCAGAAGGAAAAATTAAAAAAAATATTAAAAATAGAAAGAAATGAAATAAACGTGTATTTAGTAAAGATATGAGAAAAACACAACATTCATCAATATTTCAACGAGTTTTATCGTGATAAATGAGTGAATAGTCCGAATACAGTACAGTACAGCTTATGGACGCACTCTATACGGCCTAATGGCGGGCTAAAGAATCATCCATGGTTCAGAAAGGTAAGTTTTTTTAATGTTGTTTTTTGTTATATACTGCTGTACAAACGTTTATTGAAGATGTATATCAATTTTTAGGATAGAGTATGCAAAGATGTATTGTTCACACCCGTCCCTATGCTGTAAACAACATAAATACAGTGACCTACATTATAGACGACACGTACACATCAGCTGCACATAACAGCTGTAGATCTATAACGTCTCACGGGCTAACATTGATTAATGAACTGATTTTAACATACAAGTCGGATTAAAGAGCTTCACAGGAAAAGGGATAAAATTAAAAGAAAGCAATACTGACTTTCTATTTCGGTTAGAAAATGGTAAATTTCATTAACTCTATGACTGTAGAACAAGTCTACTTTCGCTTTTAACACTACCGTAAACAGTTTAAAATATTTATTATTATAGATCTATTTATCAGACTATTTATGCCTAAATATTTACCCTAAGTATCCAATATGCTATTTTCAATATTACCAATATTTTGGCACTCAAATTTCTTTCCTGATTTCTTCTAAAAAAATATTTGTTTATTTAAAATTTGATTGATTGATTTATACAATATAAATAATTGTTTGTTTTTTTTTTTTTTTTTTTTTTTTGCAATTGCTTATATGATGTATAGAGGACAACAGACACTGAATCTTTATCTTACAGCACATTTCACAATCAATCTCCCAGTCAATGAAAATATAATGCTAAAGTCAATTATTTAATCAGTTATAAAATTTTGACTTTCATAAAAGCTTAAATGTAATGATTGGTTTAATTCATATATAAATTTTTAAAAGAAAGTTTAATTTATTGTGTACAGACAGACAGAATTATGCTACCCACATGCATGAAAGATGCATAGACACAGATTTGAAGTTAATATTTTTCTCAAATTTTCTGTATAATATCACAACTTATATATATTGCAATGGCATTTCACATGAAAATATATTAAAAATCTTATTTCATCTAAAAAAATTTTGAAACTTCAAATTTTTGGGCGGGTTTGATGGATGCATCCTTGCACTTTCACAGATTTTGATTTTATTCTTAATACGTAGGAAAAGTGGCAATCTTGTGTTTTGAAGAAAAATACAAAACTATAATTCGGAAAATTGTGATATAAATGTACGAAAGCAAAACATACAGTATATTGTCAGTCCAGTCCGTGCAGTTGTATTGAGCAGACTTTAACAATTGAACACACCTGGTGAATCATGAAACTTAACAATATCAGAGCTTGTGCCCTGTTTACAAAAACTGTGTATTATACATTTCACAGGTATGTTCAATTTGCTAAACTCTGTACACAACACTAAGCGTGGAATGACAAAAGGGATTTTGCATTCAAACATTTCTACTCTGAAAATAATTATTTTTTTGGATTTAAGTTTTTTAAAATATTTCTTTAATACACAAGATTGCCACTGTGTCTATGCACCTTTAACGGGGCTTAATGATGCTACCTCTATGTACTGTGAGAATGGGTTTAATTTACATTTATAGTACTGTATACAGGGTTATTTTTGCCCCGTGTTATTTTTGCCCTTTTGCACTTGCAAATAATTTTCCCCATTTTAAATTCACCCAGTCATAGTTCTGTTTAACAAATTATGCTGTGTAATTTTGATTCGCCCCATGTTAAATTCGCCCAATCGAGAAAAGGGCGAAAATAAAACGGGGGCAAAAACTTCCCTGTATACAGTATTAAATGTTTAAAATTGCATATTGATTGATTTGATTGGTTTACTGCTATATAGAGCATACATATTTTTAGCCTCATATAATCCAAGTTCAGCTTTGTCATATTTACAGCTGAGGAGACTTCTACAGGTGCTAAGCCTTTCATGGAAATCACTGTCAGGATAAACTTTCACTTTGTTTGAAGGTATCTTTTCTTACCCATGCATACTTTTCATATTTTGTCATACAACAAGTCACTGTATGTAAATGACTTTTCATTATAATGCATTATTCAGAATATTGTCTAATGATATGAGATTACTTACTTCAATTTTAAAACCTCATATATCTTTGAAAGGAAAACAATATACTTATGGAATGCAACAAAACATTTATTTCACAAATTTGAGAAAATCTGCATCATAACATGTACATGTATTATACAAGATGAACAGTCAATAACTGATATTGCAATTAATTCTTTTCAACATCTGTAAAGCACAATATTGTGGGTATCATATGGTTAGGAATAATCACTTATCACAAAATGTATATTTATAAAATCATTGCAGAATTTTATTTTTTCTTAACTATACATGCTACATACAGTTTGAGGATTTTTATCAATGAAAATTTCAAAATTTTTTAGTGATCAAAGTTTGTATACTATACGTGTCATCCCATAAAAAACAACAACAATGATTTACTGCATGAATACAACACATATTATGCTCATCAAAGAAATCAATACAAATATTGAGACAAACATTTGAAATTTTCCTGTAGTATTTTAATCACAGACACTACTTGCTTTATAATGTAAATCAAATATGATATTAAGATATTTGGGGAATTTCTGAAATACCTTGCCCTGTATGTAAGCATTTAGGTAATGTCACAAAGACGGAAGTTTACAGACATCTCTGTCGTGCCAGTGACTCCATATCATGTATACCAACAATGAAATGTGTACTGAATAAAATAACCACTATATTCATATGCCATTCATGGGTCCATGTAAAAATGCTCAGCATTTAATTGTATGTAAAAGTATAACTCATTGTAGTCTAATTTATTATTAGTATTTGCAGTAAGTTACTGCTGTGCTTGACTACAATCTTAATATATTTAGCTAGTTCATTATTATTTCTTTTTTGACTAGCTTAATGTAGTGCATTTCAAACCAACACCTTTGTTGTACACATTCAATGTTTGGTTGAAAGAACCTTAAGTAATACATGATATATCCTTAATGCAAACATACAGTCATAATTAATGGTTTAAGGTGTAATTCGGACACAAAAGCATTGAATAAGCAAGTTATGTCTCTATGAAACTAGTGCAACTATAGCATTAGAGTCAGTCTATAAGTAGCAGTAAGCCTAATATGGTAAATTTGAAGAAAGAAAAAAGATAATTAGAAAAAAGAGGGTGTATATAACATCAACATTGTTTTCACAGAACATGGAAAATATAAAAATACAGTATATTTATGTAAAAAAAATTGATACAGAGAATACAAATTCGAAATATGCATCTTTCAGATTTAGAACAATCGCTGATTCAGAGAGTGGTACATGAAGATGTGGGATTTTTTGAGTTTTTGAGTACATGTATTAAATTATTAATAATTAAGTTAAACTAATAATCACAACAAAGTTTTTATCATGTACAGTACTGAAGTGCAGTAAAAGTAGAGTGAAAATACAAAATATTGAAGAACAAATGTAAAATAATCAAGTAATTACAATGCATATGTTTCAATGTACTACATATTTAGTTACCAGTAAACAATATGAATAACATTTATCACAGCAGATTTTATCACAGTAAACTGAATAGAAATACAGTACGACTCTTATGTTAAAGCTTAAATATAATAAACAGTATGACATGATTAAAAAACATGTACACACATGAATTAAAATCATTGAAATTAAATTTGTTTTACTTGCAAGTGATTATGTACATAATAATAAAAAAAAAAAAAGAATACAGAGTATATCACAGTAGGTTTAATCAAAGTAAAAATAGGTCATGTAAAAGGAAAATTTGAAATCAGTATATAGGGTTTTTATAAATATGCACAAATTTGTATCATTGATTCAATATATCCCATGAATGAAAACACTTTTCTTGCAATTAATTTTACAAACTGTATGTATGAAAAAAAAATATTGATTAAGCAAGTCCCAATTGTAGAGGAGAAGTGGACCACAATAAGGAACTGAGACTAAATGCTGGCCTGTGAAAAGTTAACATACAGGAGATACAGAGGAGGGGAAGCAGCTTCACTCATCCAAAGTCAGGTTTGTTGGTTCGGTAGGGGGCATTGTGTGTAATTAATCAGATAATCAGGCAGTATATGTGTTCACATAATTATGAAAAACTCTATTTGAACCTTAAGATGTCTTAATGACCATAAAATACAGCTATAGGTAAAAGCAAAATTTATTAGGGATCAGAATAAATTAGTTGACATTGAGTGTATTTTTTATTTTAAATGCAGTGAAATTCTGACTTGTTTATTAAAATTCATTTACCAGTATGCAGTTTACTATAACTGGATATGGTTACCTCTGTATCTATATACCAGCAGGGTAAAAAGAAATTCATATGTAAGCTTGCATGTGCATAAAGTCTTTAATAAATTTAAGTTTGCAAGGATCTACAATAGGGATTCAAATCTGTAATGATCTTCTTTATTTTCAGTTATAGCTGATCCATACTGATGAAATTTTGACCAAATGACAAGAAAGTGATTACAGCAATATGAGGTAAAATCTCAAGAATGTAGGCAAGAAACAGTAAAAAAGATTAGTTACACACAGTCCCACCTTTTGAAAGACAAATTAATCATTAAACAATGCATGTATCATAGATTAACCAAAGATTTAAGTTTTCATTGTCTTAGGAGACTTTCGACATTTTCAATTATGAACAGTTTGATTCAGGTCATAAAGCGGTATTTGATTGATGGATAAAAAAATTACTTTATATCAATTAAATTAGGTTCCCTTTGTCCGAATGACTTACATCAAAGTAATGTATCAATCTGCCTGACATTACATATAAATTTTGTTCAATTTGAAGGTACTTTCAAGGCAGTCAACTTTTTTTAACAATAAATGAAAGAAAAATTAAACTGTAAGGAATGAATTTAATAGGTTCCGATTTCATATGTTATAAACAGTTTACAAATATAAATTGGGTGTCTATTAAATTTGTTCCTTACTTATATAGTAATCATATATTTAATATCCTATTGCGTAATTAAATTTTGTCAGCTGAAATATCGAATTGAAGATGTGTCACACATTGAAACCAGAAGTATCTGATGAGACTGTAGCTCTACTTGTTTGTTCTGATAAACAGAGAAATAGAAAAGTAGCCCATGGGTTTGAAACATTGCAACAGCAATAAATATAATTATTCGTCTTAGTGTAGTCTGTTTCTTTGCCAAGTTATTTCGAAATTAGACCCAAACTAGTAAAAATAGCTACTCCATTCATTGAAATCAAAAACTGATGCTCAGAATTATGTATTTTAGTGTAGTCTACTTGTGAACCAAGTTATATTTAAATCAGTGCACTCTCATCTATTTATGAGCATTCCAACAATGTCAAAATTTTAGAGTAAAATTTTACTGAATTCTTAGCGTTTACTGCATTATCTTATTTTTCTCAAATAGCTAAATCTATGATCAAACACTAAGTGATACGTACATGCATCAATGAATGATTAATAATCTTTCTTTTACCTTTAAAGAGGAACAGTTCACCAATCATCAGAGGAAGGCTCATGAAGAAAGCGGATTCAGTCCGTACAAACTGTTCCAACATCGGAGGCACTTACCTGACTTTAGAGAGGGCTTGGTGCATATGCGGTGACTCCACCTCTTACACAACTCACACTCCACCCAGGCAATCTTTCGTGACCGTCCAGGAGCATTATAGTCACCACATATGCAACAAGTGACTTCATCATCAGATTCCTCGACGGAGTTCATGGAAACGTCAGAGTCAGCGTCACTTTCGTCATCACCAAAATCTGAGTCTAAGTCACTGTCACTGTCCTCGGAGTCCGTCAAGTCAATGATCACCGGAGCGACCTCGTCATCCTGAACTCCGTCAAGTTTCCACAGTTTTGTCTCCACCTCATTTATCACGTGGCTCTCGACCCTCCTCCACTTCTCCACATCGTAAGCTGATCTTGCTTGATTGAATAGCTCCATCACTTTATCTTTCTTAAACGTGGCATTGCTCCTGGCGACGAAGCTTTTCAATTCAGCCCAAACCAGCTCGATGGGATTCAGCTCACAGTGATAAGGAGGTAGACGCAAAACTGTGTGACCTGCCTGTGAAGCCAAATCGTCAATCACGTACTTAGGACGAGGCTTGTGCTGCTTCACCAACGTGAGTAATTCAGCCTTGATCATTGCCGGGGTGTAATGGATACCCTTTCTATCAAGCCAAGACTGGATCTCGGCCTTTCGCGCCGACGATGTCGGACACTTAGACTCAGGATCCAGATGACTGTGATAGGAAGCATTATCCATCACAATGACTGAATTACCCGGTAGGTTAGGGAGCAACTGCTCAGTGAACCACCTCGTGAAGTTTCCTGAGTTCATCTCATCGTGATAATCCTGATTGCCAGTTTTCGACTCGAAAACTAGGCTTGATCCCGGGATCATGCCTACAGCCGAAGAACCAGCATCCACGATTATCAGACGAGACCCCTTCCCAGGTGGGACGAAGCGCCCATGACCTTCACGGTGTGACTCAAAGGCAGAGGTAGATGTCCTAGGACAGTCCACCCAATCTCCCCTCGCTACATGATTGGTGTTCAGCCAAGTCTCATCCAAGTACACAATAGGACGACCCGCCTCTCTAAAGTTTCGGATGGACCTCAGGTAAGTATGGCGCATACTGACAATGTCATTACGCTCACCAATAAACCTCCGATCTGAACCAGACTTGTAGAATCTGAAAGAAAAAGAAAAATATTTTTTACAAAAGTGCAAAGGTGATAAAGTTAAATGAGCTTTTCTGATCACATTTGTTCTGAAGTCCTGTCCATTTGTCCGTCTGTAAATCTGCCAAATTCAATTGCACCTGCCACAAAGCATCCTTGGGTGAAGAAGATTGTTTGTTCAAATGAAGGGAAATGCCCTCTTTCAGGGGGAGATAATTCAGAAATTGTGAATATTAGGTGGCAAGTTTAAAAAATCTTCCCAAGAATTACTGGATCAGGAAAGATGAAACTAATGTGGAAGCATCCTCGGGTAGTGAAGATTAAAGTTTATTCAAATCCTGACCCTGGGGAAAGGGTGGAGCCAAAATGAAAGTTCAAATTTTAGAGAGAAAAAGCCACATTATGTCAAAGAAATATGTGAGCATTCTTAGTTTGTGTAGATTTAAGGTATTAATTCAAATCATATCCCCCTCCTTATTATTGGGATATGCATTTAAGCTTTTCAATAGTGAATTGACTTTTGCTTTTCTTCCCAGCCACACTGCTTAGGTGAGTGATGTGGCCCATAGGCCTCTTGTTAAGCATGCAAACAATGCTTATTTTTATACTTTAAAAATTTGTTCTTATATAAATCCATATCAAAATAAGTCTATTTTTTCCTTTGTTTACTGAGCAGTATTAAATGTAAAATCAATGTTTGATTGTGGAGCAAGATATTGGACAATTATTGGACAATTATAATTATATAATGAAAGGTACAATTTTGTATAACATCATTTATTGACTGGGTTCGAAAGCGAAATGCTTTTTTTTTTCACCCTGTAGGTCCAACAAAATGTATGTTGGCCTTGAATCCAGTCAATAAGTGTATTTAATAAATACATGTAATTTTAATAATTATATGCTTTATTTGTAGGTTATATTTTTCCAATTGATTCCTACCTGAATCCAAGTTTCTTCACGAGTCTTGCCAAAGATGATTTGGTGATCCTGATTCCCCTTTCTACCAACACATCTGACAGTCGACGGAGAGAAACATACTCGCGCCTCAACTGCATCTCATGGATGGTCCTTTTCACCAGGTCCTCATCAAAGTCATCGAGCCCCTTATTGGAGTGGATCTTCTGCTGTACAGGAGGGACTTGCAGATCCTCAACCACAGTTTTCACTGGATCAGACAGGAGATTTGCCTTCAGAGTTCTTTCAGATATTCCTACAGTAAAATATATTAAAAGATTTTAATATGTACTTCATGTATCAGAGGATACAATGCACAGACTATGTTTTCATCTTTTTTTTAACATAAAATGACTTACTGTGTAAGCAGAGAACTGAAGTTTGATAATTCTGTCACTCTGTCATTTCTTTTTTATATATATATATATAATCTCACAATATGTTTTAATGTAATAAAAGCAAGAAAATATAAGCTCACTATAGTCAATGGCTTAAATAAGCTTTTTTGATCAAAATGGGTCTGTCATTTTCATTGTTGTCAGCATTATACATCATAAACTTTTCACTATTGAATATTTTTCTCTAGAAACATTGTGTCAATTAACTCAATTTCAACTCAACTTGAGGATCTTTAGGGTAGGATGAGATAACATATGTATAAACCATTAAATATACTTGTCAATTCAGAACTAAATCTTGCTTTATCTAAAAAGAATGCTCATGTGAGCAATATGGCCCATGGGCTTCTTGTTTAAGTTAAATAACTAAAGATTTTCTTTTTTCACAATTAATGTAATAGATTTTTTTGGTCTTATATGCCGGATATTTTGTGAAAAGGTCCATTATTACAGATATCTGTCTGTATCAGTAGCAGAGTATTTGTGTGATATTTCATACCTGTTGCTGTGGAAAGTCTCTTCAGAGGGTCAGAAATGTTTTTTACCCTTCCCTGTGTCCTCTCTTGCTCAAATGCCTGGTACACTTTTTTAAGAATGTCAAGAACCTGTGCATTACAAAAAATGTTAAATTAATAGTTTTAGTTTTAGTCCAAGGTTACTATTTTTGTTTATGTGAACTCTTTTTGAGCTTTAAGATATTCAGAACACCTTTGTAATCCGTTTCAAAGATTTTCAATTGATAAAGATGAGCCTAATTGAATTTAGTTTTTATTGTCTCCCCTTATCTCTTCCTATGAAGAACAGTTTTCCCCCATAAAAAACTTTTGCTGTATCAACTTGACTGCCTCATTAAGAATTATAGGATCCTAAAAGCCTCTGGAGACCCAATTTTCATTCTAACCACAGTAGATTTATCATTTGTCTCATCCACTAAATATTGTTAGCAATTGTTTTGAAAATATGCAATATTTCCTGTGTTATTACTATAGATGTATTATCTAACTTGAAATCAAAGAAAATCATAAAATTCTTAACTCAGTTGTGTATAAAATGAACGTTATAACCCTCATAGCTGTAGGAACCAGGGGATGGGGTGCCCCCCCCCCCCCCCCTTTAATGATTTTGCTGATATACAGAAATTACAGCTACTATACTACTTTCTGCTTGTGCCCCATCAATAATTTTTATTATCTTTTTATTTGTCAAGGAATTGTTCAATTTGGTAGTTGATAGTGCCCCTCTAGCTGAAAATGCATAGCTGCACCCCCCTGCCCCAATTTTTTTTTCATTTGAATTTCAAGACAATATGTGAGGTTTTGTGATGCACTCATATTTTTTAAATTTTGTCCAATCACAACTTCTTGCATGTAGTTCAAAGAAAGCTACTTTCTGATTTTAATTATATACATTTATACATGTGAATTACAATTAAAGTTAAATTCCATCTAGAAGTTGTGAAAGGCTCATATTCTTGATGTATACAAAAAAACTTGCACATATTATAACAATTAATGAAAATGGACAGCTTATGCATATACATTTGCAACTCATGGAATCACTATATTCATCTTTTCTATATTCATCTATTATATTTTTAAGAATTTGCTTCTGTGAAAATAAAGGTTTTATAATTTGTTGTTCTTATTGTGAACAATGAAACACCAAGTTTGTCTCAGTTTATTTTTGCTTTAGGGGTTAACTTGTGTGGGAGGTAACTCTTGCCAGCAATTAAGATACTAATTATTACTCAGTATCTAAGAGTTATCTTTCTTGTTTATTTATATTATATAAAAAGAATAAATAAGATGTGTTTTTGGACTTTGAATAATTTCTATTATTTATTAAAATGTGAAAGAAAAGACACGGTCATGTATGAAACCATAAACAGTGTATACTGAATGTCTCTATCACTACTTACGTGTGTAAAATTACAACTCGGGTAAGAATTACATGGGTGTGAATAGACCTTTCAGCACACTATAAAGGGCAAGGTCGCTTCCTGACGTCATTCTTATCCGAGAAATAGCAGACAACAGCAGGAACTTTCAAAATTGTTTGACCGAATATGGAGGTTTTTTGCGTGTGTAGAATGTTTTGAACATGAATGCAATTGAATTATAGTGTTTCAGTTATGGCTGATGTGAAAATATAGTGGTTAAAACAAGAGTGTGTGTGATATAGCCTGACATGTTTACGTTGTTTATGTGTACACATGTGTGCGATGTGTAACGGTTTGGAGATGCCGAAGTTCTGAAGAATTACAGGCTTAATGTCCTGCCTTCCATGTTGGATTAAATACCGGGCTATGCTCACATAAGGTAAAGTCATATTTTTATACAGAAATACTTGTTATAGGGATTTATAGACATCCCAGAATATAGTAGAGTACCGTAGGTTCATGGTTGCAAACATAGCTGCATAGCTGCAAACATAGCTGTATAGCTCAAAGTTGTCAACATGGGTGTATCTGTTACCATGCTATAATACCTGTAGAGATTTTACAGCTTGTCTGGTCTTCTTCTGCCGTGGTATTCTGCTGCAGTACTTTAAATATTATATGTTTAGGGCCTAGATGTAATATGGCAGAAACACGTTATTTTGTAACGCATGCGTAAATAGATACAACGTGCGCAGCGTTGAAACATACATGACGTCACTGACGAAAGACTACGGAAAATTCCGAAGAAAAAAAAATAATAAAGTATCCCCTTCCGAAGTGGCAGCCATTTTGGCAATGTTAAATCCCCGTAGACTTTGAATTTGCCGCCGTGTGTTTACACTGGTTGACCTCGAGGGTTCGGATAAATGCAGGAAGTTTGGAAAAAAACCAATCTACCAATCGTATATAGGTTGAAGTCCAAGGTATTTATTTATTTTGAGATATTTTGCAAAAAGTAGTGACGTTCCGGTCGTGGGACAGACTATAACTAACCTGTACGTATAATTGTAAACAAGTTTACAGGTGCCCCAAGCACCGTTGGTCAATAATAGTTAAGTTTCGCAGAAGGAAGATCAGTTCAGCAAATATAATATATAGCACATTAAACTGATATGATTTTACATAAAAATAATAATGACATAAATGCATTAAAACTTTTCCAATATTATCTATCATATGTATACATAAACACTAATTATGACTCTTACCGATGCCTCTGCTTCTTTCAGCTTCTCGACGGTCTTTGGCCCAACAATACCGTCTATCACCTCATCAGGAATGCTACTGTCGTTGAATTTCCTCCCCTTTAAGGAAAATAAAATTTTCGGGGACGAAAAACACAAAAAACACTTCAAATACCTCTTGACAGGTGTCGTTCCTGTCGAATCCATTTTTCGAGTTGAACGTCTTGTGACGTCACATAACCAGCGTGTCATGGGGTCACGAGGTCATATCAAAAAGGCCTGTGGCAGCGATGATATGGAGTTGTAGCGTAACGTAATACTGAGCTGTTTGGAGCTTGCTTCTAAGGCCCAAGCTAATGTCGAGTAAAAAAAAATTGAGGTCAATTTTGGAATTGATTTCAGAATATCTCGAGAAGTATAAGGAATTATGGGATGAACTTTGGTAGTAATGAAGATTGTTTATATTTGAATTGATATGGAAAGAAAGTAAAATTGTAAAGCATTTGATTTAAAAGAATTTTATTCGCAAAAGAAGGTACCCTATGAAAAAGAGTTTCATACCTTTATTTTTTTTTTCAACACCTTATCTTTTTTCTAAAGGCCTGTGATCAAATTTGTCTAATAATATGATTAATATCTGTCATTGGTGTTTGTTGTCATTACAAATAATATTCACATTTTCTTTCATTGAGCTAGTTTCAACCAAACTTGGCGCATGCATGTACAATCCTTGGGCGAGGGAAAACCCAAGTTTTTTACTTCCAAGGGGAGATAATTAAGAAATAGTCAATGAAAATTGTGGGATCCTTTAAAAATCTTCTCAAAAAAACAGGAGCCACAAAAAATGAAACTTGCGTGAAACCTTCCTGATATAAAGTACTATAGATTCAAGTTTTACTTCAAAGAGAATGAATAGAAAAAAATAAAATCTGTAAATTTAAAGATATATATAACATTTACATATATAAACATGTATTTTGCATGTAAAATATGTGGAAATTTAAGGCATTTAAAACACCATTACAGGGACATTTAATTTGTTTGCACACACCGTTGCAATTACGGGACTATATATCCTTAAAAAAATAATGGTTCACTGCTTAAACATATCATCTCATGTGTTAGTTCAAATCATCCCAAAGGGAAAGGGGCACAATAATATGGTCAAAGTCTTGGATTAAGATAAGTAAATTGTTTTATTTAGACACTTTTTCTCCAGATAAATCTGTATTGGTACCAATGGATTATGGTATTATCTGGATGTGTAAATGTTAGTGAAAAGTATGTCATGAAAATTATTTAATCTACATGCAATATTGTGTCTGACTGCAAACTTTTTCTTTTTATCAATTTTGTATGTAGTGAAGCTTGCATGGAACCACTGACTTGTAAAAAGTATTGCATTTTGTGATCAAATGAATCATAAAGGTTTAGGAATGTGCAAGATTTTTAAGTCCCAATGACATATAGCTGAGTTTTCAAAATTCTACTGTACGTATCAAAATTAAACATTGCTATGTATAATATTTTACATGTATTATGATACATATTGATCTTTTCAGAGAAGAAACCTCAATTATTAAGAAGCAGAAAACATCATCGTCAATCTCGTTAGACACAGACCAACATTCATCATCAACTGCAACATGTGCCAATCAGACACTTCAACAGATATGCCATCTGAAGAGCATGACTATTGTCACCAAGCACCATCTCTTGAAGAAGATCTTGAGGTAATACACGGATCATGTAGTTCCTTTGATCTTGGGGGCATGTTGTCTGTAGCTCACACCTGAGCTGAAAACTTGAGTGAGCTTTTCTGATCACCCGTTGTCCGTCGTCCGTCTGTTAACTTCACATTTTCAACTTCTTCTCAAGAACCACAGGGCCAATTTTAACAAAACTTGGTACAAAGCATCCTTGGGCAAAGGAAAATTAAATTTTTAATATGAAGGGCCAAATCTCCTTCTGAGGGGAGAAAATCAAGAAAAGGCAAAAATAGGGTGGGGTGATTTATAAATCTTCCCAAGAACCATTGGGCCAGAAAAGCTGAAACTCAGATGTGGAAGCATCATGGGGTAGTGTAGATTCTAAATTAATCAAATCATGACCCCCCAGGGTAGGGTGGGGCCAAAATAGGGAATCCTAGTTTTACATTGAAATATGAAGGAAAATTTTTTAAAAAATCTCAAGAACCATTAGGTCAGAAATGCTAAAACTTGTATGTGGAAGCATCCAGCTGAAGCAGTGTAGATTCTAAATTAAAACCCCCAGGGATAGGATGGGACAATAATAGGGTATCCAAGTTTTACACAATAGACAGTACAAGGGGGAAATCTGTCAAAGAACAGAATGGACCAAATTACTCAGGTGACCCATGGGCCTCTTGTTTATGAAAACCACAATGGAAATCTTATCAGTTAACACAGTTTAAAAGCAAACCACCTGTACAGATTTTTTAGCAGCATCTGTTCCATCAAAGAAACATCCAATGGTGTGCATTCAATAATATAATTAATGTTTCATAATGTAAATAATACTGTATACAGTTGCTCATACAAATTTAAATAAAAGAAGAAAATGTCTCTTGTGATATTGTGGTAATGTTAATTGATATTAATTTGGAATAGATAAACCATGTGCATATATCGATCACTGTGTAATACATGTACTATGTTGCAGGCCATGAAGATACACATTTCTAAACTAGAAGAAAGGGTACAGCACCTTGAGAAGAAAGTAGAGAAGTTCGGAATTGAAAGATTTTCCAAAGATCCAAATTTGATAAATTTTTACACTGGTTTTTCTACTTATGATATTTTTTGTGCTGTATATAATGTTGTTGAGCCAACAGCCTCAAATATGATCAGGTGGTCACAAGTTCAGAGAAATAAGAACATTGTTTGTAATCCTTTTAGAGAAGAGTCTTTGTCCATTGTAGATCAATTTTTTATGTTTTCATGTAGAATTAGACAAGGTTTTTTTGAAGAAGATTTAGCACAACGTTTTTGTGTGTCTCAAAGCACTGTTAGTCGTATCATTATTACTTGGAGTAATTACTTGTATTGTATTTTGATATGTCTACCCATATGGCCAGATTTAGATATTGTTAAACAGAATATGCCAGAATGTTTTAAGACTACTTTTCCCAAGACAAGAGTTATTTTGGATTGTACAGAAATACGTGTGCAGACTCCAAGTGCCAAAGTACTTAACTCTCAGTCATATTCAAATTATAAGTCTCATACTACCTTTAAAGGCTTGATTGGTATAACCCCTCATGGTGCTGTATGTTTTGTTAGCAGATTATTTACTGGAAATATTTCTTATAAAGATGTAACACAAAGAAGTGGTATACTTGATCTATTAGAACAAGGTGATGATGTGATGGTCGACAAAGGTTTTTTAGCTCACCTGAGCCGAAGGCTCAAGTGAGCTTTTCTGATCACATTTTGTCCGGCGTCCGTCTGTCCGTCTGTCTGTCTGTCTGTCCGTCTGTCTGTCTGTCTGTCTGTCTGTAAACTTTTCACATTTTCGACTTCTTCTCAAGAACCGCTGGGCCAATTTCAACCAAACTTGCCACAAAGTATCCTTGGGTGAAGGGGATTCAAGTTTGTTCAAATGAAGGGCCACGCCCTCATTCAAGGGGAGATAATTGGGAATTAATGAAAATTTAGTGGCATATTTTAAAAATCTTCTTCTCAAGAACCACTGGGCCAGGAAAGATGAAACTTATGGGGAAACATCCTCAGGTAGTGTAGATTCAAGTTTGTTCAAATCATGACCCCCGGGGGTAGGGCGGGGCCAAAATGGCCGACCAAAGTTTTACATAGAAATATATAGGAAAATTCTTTAAAAATCTTCTTCTCAAGAATGACAAAGCCATAATTCATCATATTTATATGGAAGCATGTTCAGGTAGTGTACATTTAAATTTGTTCAAATCATGACCCCCCGGGGGTAGGGCGGGGCCAAAAATGGCCGACCAAAGTTTTACATAGAAATATATAGGAAAATTCTCTAAAAATCGTCTTCTCAAGAATGACAAAGCCATAATTCATCATATTTATATGGAAGCATGTTCAGGTAGTGTAGATTCAAGTTTGTTCAAATCATGACCCCCGGGGGTAGGGCGGGGCCAAAATGGCCGACCAAAGTTTTACATAGAAATATATAGGAAAATTCTTTAAAAATCTTCTTCTCAAGAATGACAAAGCCATAATTCATCATATTTATATGGAAGCATGTTTAGGTAGTGTAGATTCAAGTTTGTTCAAATCATGACCCCCGGGGGTAGGGCGGGGCCAAAATGGCCGACCAAAGTTTTACATAGAAATATATAGGAAAATTCTCTAAAAATCGTCTTCTCAAGAATGACAAAGCCATAATTCATCATATTTATATGGAAGCATGTTCAGGTAGTGTACATTCAAGTTTGTTCAAATCATGACCCCCGGGGGTAGGGCGGGGCCAAAATGGCCGACCAAAGTTTTACATAGAAATATGTAGGAAAATTCTTTATAAATCTTCTTCTCAAAAATGACAAAGCCATAATTCATCATATTTATATGGAAGCATGCTCAGGTAGTGTAGATTCAAGTTTATTCAAATCATGACCCCCGGGGGTAGGGCGGGGCCAAAATGGCCGACCAAAGTTTTACATAGAAATATATAGGAAAATTCTCTAAAAATCGTCTTCTCAAGAATGACAAAGCCATAATTCATCATATTTATATGGAAGCATGTTCAGGTAGTGTAGATTCAAGTTTGTTCAAATCATGACCCCCGGGGGTAGGGCGGGGCCAAAATGGCCGACCAAAGTTTTACATAGAAATATATAGGAAAATTCTTTAAAAATCTTCTTCTCAAGAATGACAAAGCCATAATTCATCATATTTATATGGAAGCATGTTTAGGTAGTGTAGATTCAAGTTTGTTCAAATCATGACCCCCGGGGGTAGGGCGGGGCCAAAATGGCCGACCAAAGTTTTACATAGAAATATATAGGAAAATTCTCTAAAAATCGTCTTCTCAAGAATGACAAAGCCATAATTCATCATATTTATATGGAAGCATGTTCAGGTAGTGTACATTCAAGTTTGTTCAAATCATGACCCCCCGGGGGTAGGGCGGGGCCAAAATGGCCGACCAAAGTTTTACATAGAAATATGTAGGAAAATTCTTTATAAATCTTCTTCTCAAAAATGACAAAGCCATAATTCATCATATTTATATGGAAGCATGCTCAGGTAGTGTAGATTCAAGTTTATTCAAATCATGACCCCCGGGGGTAGGGCGGGGCCAAAATGGCCGACCAAAGTTTTACATAGAAATATATAGGAAAATTCTCTAAAAATCGTCTTCTCAAGAACGACAAAGCCATAATTCATCATATTTATATGGAAGCATGCTCAGGTAGTGTAGATTCAAGTTTATTCAAATCATGACCCCCGGGGGTAGGGCGGGGCCAAAATGGCCGACCAAAGTTTTACATAGAAATATATAGGAAAATTCTTTGAAAATCTTCTTCTCAAGAATGACAAAGCCATAATTCATCATATTTATATGGAAGCATGTTCAGGTAGTGTAGATTCAAGTTTGTTCAAATCATGACCCCCGGGGGTAGGGCGGGGCCAAAATGGCCGACCAAAGTTTTACATAGAAATATATAGGAAAATTCTTTAAAAATCTTCTTCTCAAGAATGACAAAGCCAGAATTGATCATATTTATATGGAAGCATCTTCAGGTAGTGTAGATTCAAGTTTGTTCAAATCATGACCCCCGGGGGTAGGGCGGGGCCAAAATGGCCGACCAAAGTTTTACATAGAAATATATAGGAAAATTCTTTGAAAATCTTCTTCTCAAGAATGACAAAGCCATAATTCATCATATTTATATGGAAGCATGTTCAGGTAGTGTAGATTCAAGTTTGTTCAAATCATGACCCCCGGGGGTAGGGCGGGGCCAAAATGGCCGACCAAAGTTTTACATAGAAATATATAGGAAAATTCTTTAAAAATCTTCTTCTCAAGAATGACAAAGCCATAATTCATCATATTTATATGGAAGCATGTTCAGGTAGTGTAGATTCAAGTTTGTTCAAATCATGACCCCCGGGGCAGGGCGGGGCCAAAATGGCCGACCAAAGTTTTACATAGAAATATATAGGAAAATTCTTTGAAAATCTTCTTCTCAAGAATGACAAATTAAGCCATAATTCATCATATTTATATGGAAGCATGCTCAGGTAGTGTAGATTCAAGTTTGTTCAAATCATGACCCCCCGGGGGTAGGGCGGGGCCAAAATGGCCGACCAAAGTTTTACATAGAAGTATATAGGAAAATTCTTTAAACATCCTCTTCTCAAGAATGACAAAGCCATAATTCATCTGATGATATTTATATGGAAGCATGCTCAAGTAGTGTAGATTCAAATTTGTTCAAATCATGACCCCCAGGAGTAGGGCGGGGCCAAAATGGCCGACCAAAGTTTTTAAAGATATATATAGGAAAATTCTTTAAAAATCATTTTCTAAAAAATAGCAAATCCATGATTGGTCATGGGACTACTTTTGGATTTAAATTTTACAATAAAAAGCCATTTTCTACTTTTTCCTACCCTTAGTGCTCAGGTGAGCGATGTGGCCCATGGGCCTCTTGTTAATCCAAGATTTACTTGACAGTGTTGGTGCACACTTGATTATTCCACCTTTTTTAGGAAATAAAGTTAAATTTTGTAAGGATGAAGTTACTAAAACTCAGCAAATAGCAAGACTAAGAATTCATGTAGAGAGAAGGTGTAAAGAGTACCATATTTTTAGCTCTACTGGTCAGAGACCAGAAGAGCTTATGCGATAGTAATGCGTCCGTCGTCCGTCCGTCTGTCTGTCTGTCCGTCTGTCTGTCTGTCTGTCTGTCTGTCTGTAAACAATTTTTCAAAATGCTACTCCTATTAGAGTTTTGGTCCGATTTCAGTATAACTTGGCACACAAGTAGACTACACTAAGATACATAATTCTGTGCATCGGTTTTTGATTTCGATGAACGGTGTTGCCATGGTTACTAAAAATAGAAATTTCTGTGAACTTCTTTCAAAATGCTACTCCTCTTACAATTTTGGTCCGATTTCAATATAACTTGGCACACAAGTAGACTACACTAAGATACATAATTCTGTGCATCGGTTTTTGATTTCGTTGTATGGTGTTGCCATGGTTACTAAAAATAGAAATTTCTGTGAAATTCTTTCAAATGCTACTCCTCCTTTAGTTTTGGTCCGATTTTGATATAACTTTGCACACAAGTAGACTACACTAAGATACATAATTCTGTGCATCAGTTTTTATTTTGTTGAGTGTCAAGGATCATTTTTCTATTGATTCCTGTTTTGAAGTCTCAAGTCACAACTGCTACTTTTCTCTTCCTTTGTTTTAAGTATAAACCAGTAGAGCTACAGTCTCGACAGAGACTTCTGGTTGATAATGTTCTGCCATTGTATGTTGCTGGGACTGTAAACCAGATTTGGTCTGTGTGTTGTTTATTAACAAATTTTAAAGAAAAGTTATTTTGACAGTTATATTTTCAGTTGTTTGATACTGTTTTTCTATGTGTGTGGCATGTAAATGAACATCATCTGCATATTTGATATACCAGAATGTACAAGTGAGAAGGTACACATACCTGTATATATTCAAAACAGAAATATGGCTTTAGTGCACAACACTTTTTTCCTTTGCATGCTTTGGGAAATTGATTTTTCTTTGTAAATTTTCATTGATATGTTTTCAAGTGATATAGATCTTTTTGAAAAAAAAATAATACCATGAGATTTTATCTAGGTTTGGGTAACTTTGAAAATCTAATACAGATATTTTAAAATTTGATTTAAGTACAATTTTTTAGCTCTACTGGTCAGAGACCAGAAGAGCTTATGCGATAGTAATGCGTCCGTCGTCCGTCCGTCTGTCTGTCTGTCTGTAAACAATCTTTCAAAATGCTACTCCTCCTACAGTTTTGGTCTGATTTCAATATAACTTGGCAAACAAGTAGACTACACTAAGATACATAATTCTGTGTATCGGTTTTTGATTTCGGTTAACAGTGTTGCCGTTGTTACTAAAAATAGAAATTTCTGTGAAATTCTTTCAAAATGCTACTTCTCCCACAGTTTTGGACTGATTTTAATATAACTTTGCACACAAGTAGACTACACTAAGATACATAATTCTGTATATCGGTTTTTGATTTCAATGAATGGTGTTGCAATGGTAACTAAAAATAGAAATTTCTGTTAAAAACTCTCAAAATACTTCTCCTCCTGCAGTTTAAGTCTGATTATAATATAATGTGGCATGCAAGTAGACTATACTAAGAACATAAAGAGACTTAATCAAGGATCATTATTCTTTTTATTGCTGTGGTAAAGTTTCAATTCCCAACTGCTTAAGAACTTTTCTCTTCCTTTGCTATAAGTACAAACCAGTAGAGTTTCAGTCTCGACAGAGACTTCTGGTTTTGTATATGGGTTTTTGATTTCCATGAACGGTGTTGTCGTGGTTACTAAAAATAGAAATTTCTTTGAAATTCTTTCAAAATGCTACTCCTCCTACAATTTTGGTCTGATTTCAATATAACTTGGCACACAAATAGACTACACTAAGAACATAAAGAGACTTTATCAAGGATCATTATTCTATTTATTGCTGTTGTAAAGTTTCAATTCCCAACTGCTTAAGTACTTTTCTCTTCCTTTGTACAAACCAGTAGAGCTTCAGTCTCGACAGAGACTTCTGGTTTTTAAATTATACTGTATATGCAATGCTATCATCATTACTTTTGATAATCAACGCAGTTGCAATTTTATTAAGATTTACGTTGCATAAATTTTTCTTTTTTTTTTTGTATGAACATAAATGACAACTTTTTTGAAAAGGACAATGCTTTGAACAATTTGGATTTGAACAAACTTGAATCGACACTATATAAGGAAGCTTTTGCCTCTTATGACTATTAAAGTGGGGTTTTTTTAGTAGAAAAAAAATAATGATGCCAAATTTTCATTCTTTCCCAATCATCTCCCCATTACATACATGTATAGAGAGAATGGGGTACTTCATTTATAATAAACAGATGACAGACTCTCTTTAATCAGAAAAAAGCTTATTTGAACTTTTGGATTAACAAAATTAACAAAGAAACTAAACAAATGAAAATAACAGCATGCATGTACTCACATGTACAATTTTTTTCTTTTTATGATCCATCATAGATGTTATTTTCAGTACCGAACACATTTTGGTAAAAAAGTAATTGAAGTAAAATATGTCAAGTATTTGTTTGATTTCCTGCCACTTTCCTGGTACAAAGTTAATTCTTTCCAGATGGTAGTCATCTTTACACCAAATGTACAAATCGCACCACAAAGCACCGGTCAAGCCCATTTGACCCATTATCTGATAATAATATTCATGGGAGGATTTTAGTTTGTAGCTGTTATTCACAAGAGTTAAATATTTTAAATTTGTAATAGAATCTGCATTTGGACATTTAATTTCTAAGAGTCCATACATAGGAACAGAGTTGGGGTCTATGACTTTCCTGTCAGGAGAAGTTCCCAGATAAAAACATGAGGGATTGATGACTAAGCCTGCTTTAAACACATTATTTCCTGTTAAAGTGGCGTATGCTTCTGCTGCCTCCTGTTCGTGTTCAAGTCCAAATTTCATTGCTGCTGTTTGAATTTTGTTACTTTTTAATAAAGCGTCAGCCAAAGTTTCGAAATCTTTTTTCTGTGAACAAACTCTTTTAAATGTAGATGAAGTAATTCTGTGTTTTCTTGCTGAATTCCAGTAGGGATTTTTATACGCCCGTCTTAAGACGGGACGTATTATGTTATAGGCTTCATGTCCGTCCGTCCGTCTGTCCATTCGTGTCCGGCTCATAACTTCAATACTATTAGGCCTAGGATTATCAAACTTTGTCAACTGATACTTCTTGGGTAGACGGTGTGTCGCGCACAAAAAGTAGGTCGCTCTGACCTTTAATTAAGATGCTATGGCCAAATATGGAAAAATCCTGTCCGGCTCATAACTAGTAAACTATTAGACCTAGAACTATCAAACTTGGCAAATATATACATCTTGGGTAGAAGGTGTGTCGCGACCTATTTCAAGGTCACTGTGACCTTTAATTTAAGTGAAATTTTTTAAAAATTAAGTCTTTTAAATTTTTAATTTCATAATCCTAAAAAATGTAAAAATTTAGTTGTATCCTTATTAAAAAAGTGTAAAATCAAGAAAATACTTATTTTTTTCAGCATATACTTGACAGCAATCTATAACAAATATAATGTATGTTAGAGAAATCCCATGTCTCCCATGAGTGTAATTATCAAGCACTGGTCAAGAGTTTTGATAACAGAAAATTGAATGTCAAATTAGAGAGAAATTAATGAGTTTAGTGTGAGGAGCTAACTGGAGAGCATCGGTGTAATCTATATCCCTTTGGGAATTGGGCAGATGGGTAAGCCTGGTGGATTAAAAATAGCTCTTGTTGGCTAGCCTAAGTTTAAAATGATTTTGATGAAAAGTAATTAACACTAATTTGATATTGCATAATAAACTAATCTGATATTATTTGATATTATTAATTTAAAAAACTAATTTCATAGGGGTGGAATCAGCATGTCCATTCTCCATAGAAATTGCATATTAAAACCTTTCTGACATTAAATGTTAAAAAAAAAATCATTGAGTTTTTTATATGTTTTAGAAATATTTTATGGTAGATAGTGCAGATTCATTCATCTATAGTAATGAGTAGACAAGCATCCAGTCAAAGATTAATTAATGAGTTCAGTGTAGGAAGGCTAGCTAGCATCTTCCTATCTTTATCCTTTGGGAATTAGACGGAAGAACTGCTGGTCAGTTTAAATAGCACGTGTCATTTGATGGCCAGCCTTTTATTTTCAAAATTAATTTGGTATAGATTAAGTTGTTAAGACTAATTTGATATTGTTTAATATTATGGGCATTTGACAAGGTCTAATACAACCAGTATAGAAATCTATCAATGATGTTATTTGTTATGATTAATGCCTACACCACAGGGGATGGATAAACAAATATTTAAAGGAATAGAAAAAATCTTGGAAATTTTAGAATCAAGGTTTACATGATTTTCTTGCACTCTAAACTGTTTATAATTGTAATTTTTTTGACGGGCGTATCATGCTGTGGCGTGGCACTTTATTAGACTGTTCAGTTGTATTTTGTTCGATGTCGTCAGAATCAGTTTTTGACACAGCAAGTCCATCATAAACATTTTGTTCACCCAGATTTAGAGCTGTACTAAAAGTTTGATCAAGAATAGGTAAACCATAACCAGGAAAAGTAGAAAACGCAGGATTGTTTATAATTGTATCGTTACTTTCGTCAATTTTCTTTTGCTGATAAGAAAGAAGGGAACCTTTAGGCACTGGTCCAACTTTTGATTCAATGGTCTCAATGGAATTAATTTTGGAGGAAGGTGGCAGTATGGTTTTAAATTGAGCATTTGTTGCCATTATATTTTGATTGAGAGATTCCAAAATGTTCTGATATGGTATAGGTTGCTGTATTGGACAATAAAATTTTGATTTCACACCATCTGTTCTTTTTATTTTTTTACAGGTAGTTTTCTGAATATGTACATCCTCAACTGCTTCAGGACGGATACCCTCTAACCGTTGGGGTATATGCCATGTTTGAGGCATTGATGTCTTAGATTTGACACATGGCACTCTCTTTAAACCAAGCTTTTGATAGTGGGCTAATGTGTACATAAGGCCTAAAATATGGCTGCAATGTCCAGAGCCTGCTTTACATGTGCAGTTAGAACTTTCAACATTGGTACAAGCTGCAGCTTTTAGGGCAATTTGTAAATTATGTGGGGGATCTTTTTTCCTCATAGAAGGAAAGCACTTGGCTCTAATACAAGCACCAGTGCCCCCTGATGTACATGGTCTCACTGAAACAATAGAAGAAGCTTACTTAGCTTCCTTGTAAATGAAAATTGATAAAGAAACAGAAATAAAAACAACCAAGGACAAAATGAAACTGATTTCAAGTAATGATTAGAAATTTGGACAAATAAAAAATGAATAAAAGAGATTGAAAACCAGGTTGGGATTTATTTGCTACATAACGAGGCCCGATCTACTTGGTCTGCGCATACGTTTTAACGCAGCGTCGACTGAGGCACGTCACAATGCCCTTGACTGCCGTCACAATTGAACATAATAACGTCACAATTAAAATGACGTCAAATTGCGCTAAACTGTTTCGCTGATCTTGCTTACCTGGTAGCTCTATAGAATATGCATTGAAAGCTGGCATTTCTATTTTTTTTTTTTAATATTTAGATTAATTAACAACTTTGGGACCTAAATAATTTTGAGGGATCAATTTTTTGATACAGATTTATTAATTTTATCCTGTTTTATTTCAATTTGTGAGTTTAAAAAAAACAAACGCTGCAACTAAATGTAAACGATTTTAGTCTTTCTCTTTGAACATGTTGAAGTGTTTATACACACTCTTTTTTATTGCGGACTTAAATATGCATGGATTATCTTCAGTTTTTAAAAATAAAAGAAGTCTTTAAATCATTTAAATTGAACCCCCGAAATATTTAATTTTTCTATATATTACATAATATTAGTAAAAATCGCAATTTTGTCGCCTTTACCACCCCCCCCCCTTCTACCTCTATTTTCCACGTAAAACAACGTCGCGTGTTAAGAGAACAATAAGGCATGGCGAGAAAATAATTCCATAATGTAAGAATTATTTATTTTTTTAGAAACTAATACAGTATTGCAATCGTTTGTTGGTTTTATGTAAACCCATTGCGACCTATAAAATACGTAGTTGGATAGAATAAATCTAAATTTTGTGTTTTGACATGCCCCCTTTTCATTGCAATAAAGGCTACCGCCAATTTTCTTTTCATTTTTTATAAGAGGAATAAAAATTGCATGATATATGTGAAAAACAAAGAATTTCATCATGTATTTTTTTTAATTTGTAAATTTCTTTGTTTTTTGAAGAGTTTTACTATGTAATTGTGTATAAAAACACGAAAAATGATCCATATCTTGACAGTGCCCCCATTTCACTACAATAAAGGCAAGGTAACAAAATTTCATACTAATTTTTCTAAGCATAAAACATACAAGTATATTTCCAAGAATTAAAAAATTTTATCATTCCGTTTTCGTAATTTTTAACTAGATCGAGCCTCGATAAGTAGGACAGAAAAAGATTCAGATGATCTCTTTTTTAATTTATTTATACATGTATTGAATGTAAATTTAAGCTTTATAAAGACTTGAAATTGGATTTCTTGGTATATAACGTTATACCTCTACAGGACTTTGACATTTGTGAATATGGTAGTGTGGAACATGTTACATGTACTTATGGACTAGGTTTTTAAAGAGGAAAAAAATAGGGGGAAAAGTAACCCTGATATGCAGTGCATCAATTCTAAATTAATTGTTGTCTCTGGCCTCTTCAACATTCATTTTCCAAGGGATTGCTTCTTTAAATCTGCATGTATACTAGTATTCACTTTATATCCCAGTATGCACAATGAAAATATTGAAATCCATTGATCTAAATCATAATCAAAGCTTGTCTTTCATTCTTTGAAAGTATGTAGCACATGTATATACATGTGTGCATTATTCAATCTGATTGATAGTACACCTGTACATGTGCAGGCATTGAAAATGCAATTGCAACTATATAATTTATACACAATAATATTAATTACATGTAATTTAAATGAAGCATTCCAACCAATACTAAAAACAAGACATAATGTACCTCGCAACAAGGTCGATAAAAAAAGTTAAGAATCCTAAAATTTGAAATGTGTTTGTATATGTGTACATGTATTTGAATTTAGTTTATAGTAAGCATGTACATGTAGTAACCATCAAATTAAAGTGCTGTATTAGTATATATGCATATCAAATGTTAATACAGTGCTTTGTTTACATTTAAAATTCCATGTTTTATTAATGAAATGCCTTGCAATTTTTTGAAAGGGAAAAATCTATCAAAACAAAGAAATATCAAGACATATAAAATAATAATTAAAAACAAAAAAAAAAAAAAAAAAAAAAAAAAAAAGAAAACAAAGACATACATCAAATGAAAATTGTTAATATTTATTTATTAACAAAATAAAAAAGTAATGTGTTTATAAATGACACAAGGTAAATAATCACAGCATCGATAACGTCTACGTTAAATGGACTTTATTAATTCTTTGCTAACTATATAAGCCACGCCCACTTTAGTACGTGCACGTACATTTCACATAACGTGGCCATAAATTTCTTATTTCGTTTTATTTTTTCTTTGAAAATGATAACTAAAAGTATGTATTCTCTACTTGTGGTGAATATTTATTGTCTTCCATTCAATGAATTTCAGTAATAATGACAGATATCAACGTAAAGAATTCTATGTATGCTGTCCGATGGTCCATCGTAAAATTGTAAACAAACCTTCGATATCATGTACATATCCTTCAGCAAAATTGCTGTATCCTCTTTTGAGGGATTTATTTGGGATTTTAGACGTGGTCGACCATGCCGATATTAGGGGACGACCATTTGATTCTGAGGGGGGGGGGGGGGGGGCTGGCAGATTTTGGAAATAAATAATCTGTCCCTGAAAATGTTGAAAATAAATAATCTGTCCTCCACTACAAAGAAAATAAATAATCTGACCTTGACTTATGATATTTAAATATTGTGGAAAATACATTTTTATTTACGTGTAATTTAATCTCAAAACTCTTCAATTCGACAAATTTTTTTGGCTCGCTTCGCTCGCCATTTTAGAACTAAATAGTATTTAAAATCAGATTACCAGACTGGATACTTGTAATCACTAGTCAGTTTATCAACATGACAATGTGCACTTAGTAGGTGTGATGAATCACTTTAAATACAAGCCAATTCTTATACACCGCAAAAGACGAATTTTCTTGTCAAAGAATTATACTTCCCCAATAAATAAATACAAAATATACAATGGTGGATTTAAGGGGGACGTACATGTGTACGACCCCTCCATAAAATTTCAAAGTACGATACGAATAATAATGCCATACTTTGGTACAATACCAATATTTTTATACCCCCCGCTTGAAAAGCGGGAGGGTATATAGTAATCGGTAATTCCGTCCGTCCGTCCGTCCGTCCGTCCGTCCGTCTGTTACGCTTTAGAGTACCCATCTCTTATCCGCAACTCCTCTTATACCACTGAGTGAAATTTAATGAAACTTTCACAAAATCTTTATTACATGTTGCCATTGTGCACCTCCTATTTTACTTTTTGATCTGACACATATTTTGGGTTTCCCGGCCATGGCAAAACATGGACTTTGTCATCAGTTATAACCATATGGGAAGCGGGGGGTATCATTTAGTGAGCTCAATGCTCACAGTACCTCTAGTTATGCTTAGTTTTTCTCTTAAAATACACAAAAACCCAAGAGCTTCAGGGCGCTTTGCCCCCTAGGCCCTTTTCATTCAAAGTATGATATGACTAGTATTAATAATGTCATACTTTGGCACATAACTAACCAATTCCTACACAATTGTGTCTGGTTTTACTCTTTTAAAAACAAAAAAAAAAACCCCAAGAGCTTCAGGGGGCTTCGCCCCCTGAACGCCCTTCATTCAAAGTATGATTTGACCAGTACTAGTTATGTCAAACTTTGGTTCATAATAACCAATGCCACTATGATAATAGTGCCTGGTTATACTCTTAAAATACACGAAAACCCAAGAGCTTCAAGGGGGGTGGGGGGGGGGGTACTCCCTTCGCGTCACCCAGGACCCATCGGGGGCCTTACGGCGGCCCCAGACCTCTTTCCTAAACGAGGTTATACTCGCCCCCTCTCCAAATCCTGTATCCGCCGATGGTATATAAATGATTAGTCCTTAGAATCAATTGATCAAGATACCGTAACTGCTGGCGGAAGACAAAGAAGAAAATAAATAATCTGTCCTTGATTATCTTGAAAATAAATAATCTATCCTCGACAGGCATGAAAATAAATAATCCGACTCAAAAAAATTTGCCAGGCCCCCCCCCCCCCCAGGATCAAATGGTCGTCCCCTTACATCGTCGGTTATCCCTGGTACGGTTGCGAGAGAGCGCGTCCACGCTAAATGACCTTCGCGCACTTCGCCATTTTCTCGTAGTGAAGGACGCTAGTTTGTCAGGTCAGCCTCGGTTTCGTATTTTAATGGCGGACGCGTGAATAGAGTCTATGGCCCTGAGTGCCGAGTACAGGTCAAAATTTGAAGTCTTTCACCGGCATACGGTGACGTCTCCATATGAGTGAAAAATTCTCGAGAGGGACGTTAAACAATATACAATCAATCAATCAATCCTGACATTTCAACCTGAGTTTCATCACTTCATCATTTCAACATCAGTACCCTGATCCTGATCCTTTGAATCTAATTATTCATGTTAATCTCTAAGGACCTGAGTCCCATAAGGTTTTAACCTACCAACATGTACAATAAGTGTTTTTGTTCCTCCTTCTTTTCTTATTCTGTAAGTAACATGCTGCTTTACAATGATGTATGGACCATAGCAAAAGTTTTGCCGACTTCCCATTACCTCTCTGTTAGACATGCAAACACTTTTTCAACTTCTTCAAAATTTTTCATCACCACTTCATCAACGAATTCCACAGCATGTAACCTTTTAGGAGGTTGTTTGTATGGAACGCCGTTACTGCATTATAGCAGAACACTGCGATTGCATTGAGTTAACCTTCCATTACATTATGTCAACTCTTTATGACAGTTACTCACACTGGTATTGCATTGTGTCAACTTTCCTTTACATTAGGTCAACTCTTTATGACATTAACCCACACTACTATTGCATTGTGTCAACCTTCCATTACATTATGTCAACTCTTTATGACATTAACCCACACTACTATTGCATTGTGTCAACCTTCCATTACATTATGTCAACTCTTTATGACATTAACCCACACTACTATTGCATTATGTCAACTTTCCATTACATTATGTCAACTCTATGACATTAACCCACACTACTATTGCATTGTGTCAACCTTCCATTACATTATGTCAACTCTTTATGACATTAATCCACACTACTATTGCATTGTGTCAACCTTCCATTACATTATGTCAACTCTTTGTGACATTAACCCACACTACTATTGCATTGTGTCAACCTTCCATTACATTATGTCAACTCTTTATGACATTAACCCACACTACTATTGCATTGTGTCAACCTTCCTTTACATTAGGTCAACTCTTTATGACATTTACACACACTACTATTACATTGCGATAGCTTTTTTTCCATTATGTTAACTTTTTATGACATTTACTAACACTTCAATTATATAGCGTCAATCTTTCATTGCATTATATCAGCTCTTTGTGACATTATGTCAAAAGATGATTTTTACGTGGTGTTAAGATATATTTATATAATTTCAACTCAGTATTACATTATGTGCACTCTGTACTATTTGGTTTACGTAGTTCATAACATGATGAGAATCTATTTTAATTTGATATCAAGTCGCTATAATACGATGTCAGAATTTCATTACATGATGTCAAAAAATTGTCACATGTGGTCAATTCTTTTACTACATTATGTCATCAATATGCTACATGACGACGTGAATCAATTCCGTGATGTGAATTTGCCCTTACTTTTTAACAAATCGTTATTATGTTCCCCAAACGAAGTTGGGGAACATATTGTTTTTACTCTGTTTCTTATTAAGGTCTTCCGTTTCCAACGGAAGACCTTATTGTTTTCGTTCGGTTTCTTTTTCCCTATTATTCTTTTTTTTTCTTACCGATTTTTGTGCACGCGAGTTCTCGGAAACGGCTTGGTCGATTTTCACGAAACTTTCAGATCTGATAGATATAGCTCTGAACCTTATTGGAAATTTTTTATATGTACGTCGTCACTTCCGGTCGTGAGATATGGACGATTTTCTGATTTTCAGAGGGTCAGCTTGTCCAGGCAATCACTAAAAAACGAATGAAGATATTGACTTGAGATTTTCAGTGAAGGTAGAGGAAGGATAGTAGAATTGCTTTTTTGAGTTAATATCTTTCCATCGCAAAAGGATCTGAAGCTCGCCTGGGCTCGAATAATAGACTCACAAATATCTCGCAAAATTTGATACGTTTTCTTTGATATCTTTGTACCAGTAAATAATTTGTTAAAGGATATATAATAAAATTTGTTCAGAATTACAAGTTCTTTCATTTGATTACAAGAAAAAGGGTCTGACCCCTTAAATAAGGGGCATAGAGGGGCTATGACGTTTTCATTTTTAACTCTTTAGCTATCAAGAATTTGTTATACAATTCTGAAGCAAAAATGTTTATCTTAACAATTTGAAACAATATTTTGTAAACACATGATCATATGTTACGTAATAAGGGGCCAAATGCGAATTCTTTGATTCTTTATATCTCGAAAAGGAGAAATATTTTGATAAGCAGTATTGAATAAAAGATGTTCAGAATCTTATTCTTACCAATATACAACCATTCAATTTTTGCAAAACGACCACATTAAGGACTTGAAGGGCCAGCCCCTATATAATTCTTTTTTACATAGCTTGAAAACGAAGAGAAATTTATGAATATTTATTGAACAAAAAATCTTTCAAATCACGACTTATCATTTGATATGAAGACAAATGGTCTGACCCCTTAAACAAGGGATATAGAAGGGCTTAGACTTTCATCTGTTACTATTAGATAATGTTATTTTTATCAAAAGAATTTCATCAAAAGAGAGAAAGCTTGAAATCATTATGTTTTAACAAAGATAATAGTCAAAATCATATCTCATCTTATCGAAAAATCGGACGGAAGACCTACTCGTTGCTCGCAACGAGATCTCATCTAGTTATTAAGGTCTTCCGTCTTCAGCGGAAGACCTTCGTGTTATTCTTAGGTTTCTTTTCCACTATTTTTATTAAGGTCTTCCGTCTTCAGCGGAAGACCTTCTTGTTATTCTTAGGTTTCTTTTCCACTATTTTTATTAAGGTCTTCCGTCTTCAGCGGAAGACCTTCTTGTTATTCTTAGGTTTCTTTTCCACTATTATGTTCCCCAAACGAAGTTGGGGAACATATTGTTTTTACTCTGTTTCTTATTATTATTATTATTATTATTATTATTATTTTTCTTCTTCTTCCTGGGTACTTTTTTGTCCGGGAATGATCTCGTAAACTATACATCCGACTAAGGTGAAATGTTTTTAGGGTCAGTAGACATGTTATGTAGATTTGCGGAACGAAGGTCATTTTGCGCGCACGTGCTTGCAAGAGCGTGCACGTGCAACATGTGAAATGACCGATTTAATTGATATAGGCGTAACTTTTAAAATTTTTGATGAAATGCTTTGAAACTTATAATATAAGGATATATTAGAAGCATAGACAATATGACATGGTCAAAATAGCAAGATCTCACGCGCATGCACGTGCGCTTCGTTCTGATTGGCTGAAACTAAAGTCTCAATATGTTTCTTGTTTTTTGACGAAATCCTTTGAAATTTTGAAAACAGCCATGCATTAGTATATCCTACAACATGATATATAGCAATTATCATGAAAACACGTGCATGCACGTGTGCTGCAATCTGATTGGCTTAAACTTTAAATAGCTATAACTCCCTTGATTTTCAACCAAACAGGATGGGATTTGAACATAGATAGATATACTGGACTACTACAAGAAAATATGGTCACCATGCACATGCACACACGTGCATGTTCGTGCGCTGCAATCTGATTGGCTGAAACTTTAACAGCTATAACTCCCTTCGTTTTCAACCAAACGGGGTGAGATTTAGAACATAGATAGATGTAACGGACATCTACAAGAAGATATGGTTACCATGCTCATGTATGCACTTGCGTGTATGTGAAATGAGCAAAATCAAAAAAACACTTGAATGAGCGAATCTTTTTAACACTTTTGGATTAAATACTTTAATATTTAGTATATTTAAATATATAGATTGTGTAGACAAGATGATATGGTCATTACGCACATGCATTCACATGCACACGTGTGCAATGCTAAAATTTGAATGAACTTTGTACACTTCTGGGTAAACGTTGTTAAAGTCTCAAATGCATCGAGTTTGTCTTATTTAATGAAGCTTACAGGGAATATGGCACCAAAAGGGAGTTGGGGAGCGTTTGGGGAACATCTGTAACGGTCCCCGTTACAATTAGCACTAGTTTTTATTATTTTTATTGTTTTCTTTCTTACCGATTTTGTGTACACGATTTCTCAGAAACGGCTCGCTCGATTTTCATGAAACTTTCAGGACTGATAAAGCATCAAACAAAGCTGATATATAATTTTTTGTTTTGATGACGTCACTTCCGGTTTTGAGATTTTTGCGATTTAGTGATTTTCAGGGTTCAGTTTGTCCGCGAGTTTTCTCAAAAACGGCTTAAGATAGAAACTTGAGTTTTTTGAGCAATGATAGAGCAATGTCTGTAGATGTGACATACGCATTTCATTTTTACCGGAAGTGCTGCACGCCGACGCTCGCTATGGTCCAAAAATGGGCATGTCGAGAATTTTAAAATTTCTAACACCTTTTCTTCGATATCTTTTCACATACAAATATTTTGTTAAGACATATAAAACAAAAGAAGTGTAGAATTACATGATCTTTCAAATGATATCTCGTAAAAAGGGCTGGCCCCCAAAATAAAGGGCTTAGAGGGGCCGAAAGTTTTTCATTTATATCTCAAAAAGTAGTGAGAATTTATTATACGTCTAAAAAGCAAAGTTGTTCAAAATGTCAAGCTTAATCTGTTGAAGTCGTCAAAATGCGTCCGGCGACGTCACTTCCGGTCATACCGGAAGTTGTCAGAATATGCATATTTTTGCCGTTCTTGACATATTTTTGCGTAACATATGTATCTGGAAGCATAAAACTTCATTTTCTGTCCGTTGACATCACTTCCGGTCAAACCGGAAGTAGCCAAAAATAGCTTATTTTTGAAGGTTTAAATACAAAATCAAAATTATAAAGTCAATGGAGACCACTTAGCTCATTTGCTTTCATTTGTTGACGTCACTTCCGGTCAAAACAGGACGGAAGACCTACTCGTTGCTTTGCAACGAGCTTTGCTCTAGTTATTATTATTATTATTGTTTTTTTTTCTTACCGATTTTGTGTGCACGATTTCTCGGAAACGGCTCGTTCGATTTTGATGAAACTTTAAGGACTGATAGAACATCAAACAAACCTGATATATAATTTTTTGTTTTGATGACGTCACTTCCGGTTTTGAGATTTCCGCGATTTAGTGATTTTCAGGGGGTCTCATTGTCCATCATTTTTCTCGAAAATGCCTTAAGACAGAAACATGAGATTTTTAGCGATGATAGAGCAATGTGTGCTCTTTTGTCACACACCATTCTTTTTCTCTGGAAGTGCCGCACGTCAGCGCTCGCTATGGCTCGAAAAAAGACCTATTCGGAATTTAGAATTTTTTAACACATTTTTTGCAATATCTTTTTACACGTTAATATTTTGTTAAGACATATAGAACGAAAGTTGTGAAGAATGTCTCGATCTTTCGAAAGATATCAACAAAAAGGGGCTGGCCCCTACAATAAAGGGCCAAAAGGGGCCGAAAGTTTTTCCTTTATATCTTAAAAAGTATTTAGAATTTGTAATACGTCAAAGAAGCAAAGTTGTTCTAAATATCAAGCTTTATCGAATGGCGTCGTCGAAATACGTCCGGCGACGTAACTTCCGGTCAAACCGGAAGTAGTCCAAAATTGCATATTTTTGCCGTTCTTGACAGGTTTTTGGGTAACATATGTCACTGGAAGCTTAAATCTTAATTTTCAGTCCGTCGACGTCACTTCCGGTCAAACCGGAAGTAGCCAAAAATGGCTTAATATTCCATTAATTCATAAAGATTTGGAAGATTAAACCATTTTTGAACTTCATTACTCTTTTTTTAAAAAGAAAGTTACAGGTGCACTTCCGGTCGAACAGGACGGAAGACCTACTCGTTGCTTTGCAACGAGCTCGGCTCTAGTTATTATTATTAGGGTCTTCCGTCTCCAGCGGAAGACCCTTCTATTATTCTTATGTTTCTTTTTCAATTTTCTTATTATTATTATTCTTTTTCTCTGCACAAATTTTGTGCAGAAGATTTCTCAGAGATGGCTCGATGGATTTGCTTCAAATTTTCAGGGTTGATGCAGGATCATCTGAAGTTTATACCATTTTTTGGATTTTTTAAAAATCACTTCCGGTCTAGAGTTATCGCCCTTTTATTAAAATTCAGCGGACCTTCTTGTCCGTCATTGATCTCAGAAACGACTTGAGCTAGAGCGCTGAAATTTTCAGTGATGATAGAGGACATGTCCCCATGTTACTGGGAGTTTTGGATAGTTTCCGGAAGTACCTAGTATGGAAGCTCGGTAGGGGTCAAAATTTAGGACACGAATCACGAGTGATTTTTGGAGACATTTTGCATCATATCTTTTAAAGTATAAATATTTTGTAAGAACATACTGAACAATATTTGTGCAGAATGACAAGATCTTTCATATGATTTCGTAAAAAAAGTGCTGACTCATCAAATTAAGGGCCAAAAGGGGCTAAAAGTATTTTTTCGATAACTATTTTATAGTCAATATTTTGTTATACATTAATGAAGCAAAAATGTTTATCTCAACAATCTACAACTGTATATTATGATTTTAATATAGTATGGTACATAATTAGGGGTCACAAGGGGCCAGAATGATAAATCTTTGACGCTTTATATCTCGAAAGTGAGAAATATTTTGACAAGTAATATTGAACAAAAGATGTTCAAAATCATGTTCTGAACAATATGCAACCTTTCATTGTTTGCTAAACGTCCCCATTAGGGAGTTAAAGGGTTGGCCCCTTAATATTTCTTTTGCAAATAACTCGAAAACAAAATAGAATCTCTGAATAGTTGTTGAACAAAAAGTGTTTAAAATCTTAAGATCTTTAAAATGAAATCCAAGAAAAGGGGCTGGGTACTCAAATTAGGGGCCAAAAGGGGCCAAAAGTCATTTTTGGATAACTCTTTAACAGTCAAGAATTTGTTATACATTAATGAAGCAAAAATGTTTATTTAAACTATCTACAACTGTATATTATGATTTTAAAGTCGTACATTACATAATAAGGGGCCACAAGGGGCCAGAAGGCTAAATCTTTGATGCTTTATATCTCGAAAGTGAGAAATATTTTGACAAGTAATGTTGAACAAAAGATGTTCAAAATCATGTTCTGAACAATATGCAACCTTTCATTTTTTGCTAAACGTCCCCATTAGGGAGTTGAAGGGTTGGCCCCTTAATATTTCTTTTGCAAATAACTCGAAAACAAAAAAGAATCTCTGAATAGTTGTTGAACAAAAAGTGTTTAAAATCTTAAGATCTTTAAAATGAAATCCAAGAAAAGGGGCTGGGTACTCAAATTAGGGGCCAAAAGGGGCTAAAAGTCTTTTTTCGATAACTCTTTAACAGTCAATATTTTGTTATACATTAATGAAGCAAAAATGTTTATTTTAACTATCTACAACTGTATATTTGGATTTTAAAGTCGTATATTACATAATAAGGGGCCACAAGGGGCCAGAAGGCTAGATTTTTTACGCTTTATATCTCGAAAGTGAGAAATATTTTGACAAGTAATGTTGAACAAAAGATGTTCAAAATCATGTTTTGAACAATATGCAACCTTTCATTTTTTGCTAAACGTCCCCATTAGGGAGTTGAAGGGTTGGCCCCTTAATATTTCTTTTGCAAATAACTCGAAAACAAAAAAGAATCTCTGAATAGTTGTTGAACAAAAAGTGTTTAAAATCTTAAGATCTTTAAAATGAAATCCAAGAAAAGGGGCTGGGTACTCAAATTAGGGGCCAAAAGGGGCTAAAAGTCTTTTTTCGATAACTCTTTAACAGTCAAGAATTTGTTATACATTAATGAAGCAAAAATGTTTATTTTAACTATCTACAACTGTCTATTATAATTTTAAAGTCGTACATTACATAATAAGGGGCCACAAGGGGCCAGAAGGCTAAATCTTTGACGCTTTATATCTCGAAAGTGAGAAATATTTTGATAAGTAATGTTGAACAAAAGATGTTCAAAATCATGTTCTGAACAATATGTTACCTTTCATTTTTTGCTAAACGTCCCCATTAGGGAGTTGAAGGGTTGGCCCCTTAATATTTCTTTTGCAAAAAACTCGAAAACAAAAAAGAATCTCTGAATAGTTGTTGAACAAAAAGTGTTCAAAATCCTAAGAGCTTTAAGATGAAACCCAGAAAAAGGGGCTGGGTACTCAAATTAGGGGCCAAGAGGGGCTTAAAGTCTTTTTTCGATAACTCTTTAACAGTCAATATTTTGTTATACATTACTGAAGCAAAAATGTTTATTTCAACAATCTTAAACTGTATGTTATGATTTAAAAGTCGTACATTTCATAATAAGGGGCCACAAGGGGCCAGAAGGCTAAATCTTTGACGCTTTATATCTCGAAAGTGAGAAATATTTTGACAAGTAATGTTGAACAAAAGATGTTCAAAATCATGTTCTGAACAATATGCAACTTTTCATTTTTTGCTAAACGTCCCCATTAGGGAGTTGAAGGGTTGGCCCCTTAATATTTCTTTTGCAAATAACTTAACAAAAAGTATTCAAAATCTTAAAAGCTTTAAAATGAAATCCAGGAAAAGGGGCTGGGTACTCAAATTAGGGGACAAAAGGGGCTAAAAGTCTTTTTTTCGATAACTCTTTAACAGTCAAGAATTTGTTATACATCAATGAAGCAAAAATGTTAATTTAAACTATCTACAACTGTATATTATGATTTTAAAGTCGTACATTACATAATAAGGGGCCACAAGGGGCCAGAAGGCTAAATCTTTGATGCTTTATATCTCGAAAGTGAGAAATATTTTGACAAGTAATGTTGAACAAAAGATGTTCAAAATCATGTTCTGAACAATATGCAACCTTTCATTTTTTGCTAAACGTCCCCATTAGGGAGTTGAAGGGCTGGTCCCTTAATATTTCTTTTGCGAATAACTCGAAAACGAAAAAGAATATCTGAATAGTTGTTGAACAAAAAGTGTTCATAATCCTAAGAGTTTTAAAATGTTTTGAAGAAAAAGGGCTGATCCCTAATATTAGGGGCCGTGAGGGGCCAAAAGTCGATTTTAGAAGTCTTTATTGTTCAATGTCTTTTTACAGATTATGGAAAATCATTACTTTAGAGTGAAAATCTCATTCAAAATCTTATCTCATCTCATCAAGAATCGAACGGAAGACCCACTCGTTGTTCACAACGAGATCGTATCTAGTTATTATTATTATTGTTTTTTTTTCTTACCGATTTTGTGTACACGATTTCTCGGAAACGGCTCGTTCGATTTTCATGAAACTTTCAGGACTGATAGAACATCAAACAAACCTGACATATAATTTTTTGTTTTGATGACGTCACTTCCGGTTTTGAGATTTCCAGCGATTTAGTGATTTTCAGGGGACTTCATTGTCCATCATTTTTCTCGAAAATGCCTTAAGACAGAAACATGAGATTTTCAGCGATGATAGAGCAACGTATGCTCTTTTGTCACACACCACTCTTTTTCTCCGGAAGTGCCGCACGTCGGCGCTCGCTATGGCCCGAAAAAAGTCCAGTCGAGGATTTAGAAATTTTTGACACCTTTTCTGCAATATCTTTTTACATGTTAACAATTTGTAAAGACATATAGAACAAAAGTTGTAGAGAATGTCACGATCTTTTGAAAAATATCAACGATAAGGGGCTGGCCCCTATAATAAAGGGCCAAAAGGGGCCGAAAGTTTTTCCTTTATATCTCGAAAAGTATTGAGAATTTGTAATACGTCAAAGAAGCAAAGTTACTCAAAATGTCAAGCGTTATCTAATGGGGTCGTCAAAATACGTCCGGCGACGTCACTTCCGGTCAAACCGGAAGTAGTCAAAAATTGCATATTTTTGCTGTTCTTGACAGGTTTTTGGATAACATATGTCACTGGAAGGTTAAATCTTAAATTTTCTGTCCGTCGACGCCACTTCCTGTCAAACCGGAAGTAGCCAAAAATAGGTTATTTTGAAGGTTTTAATGCAAAATTGAAATTATCAAGTCAATGGAGACCACTTAGCTCATTGCTTTCTTTTGTTCACGTCACTTCCGGCACATCCGGCCAAAACCGGACGGAAGACCTACTCGTTGCTTTGCAACGAGCTTGGCTCTAGTTATTATTATTATTATTAAGGTCTTCCGTCTTCACGGAAGACCTTATAGTGATTCTACTGTTTCTTATTATTATTATTCTTATTATTATTATTATTCTTTTTTTTGACAAAATTTTGTGCAGGCGATTTCTCGAAAACTATTCAGTGGTTTTTCATGAAACTTTCACATAATATGCGTCACTATATGAAGTTGTTACATCCGAAGAGAAATTTGGAAAATTCTCTTCTGGTGCCAAGTTATGGACGATTTCCTGATTTTAAAATGCAATTTTGTCGCCCCTTTTTCTCGAAAATGGATAAAGATATGACTTGGAGACTTATTGGAGACGATAGTTTGTCACTTTGTGGTTTGCAGGATTACCTTCTCGTGCGTCGTCAGTACTTCCGGTTGTTACGAGATGCAAATTCAAAAAATCGTATTTTCTTACTTTTTTGTTTTTCAATATTTTTTATTTATTTTTGGTATGTTAATAGAGACCCTTCTTATAATGCTTACTATATTATTTGTTTGAATGCTGATAAATCTAAACTCTAGATATTATTATTCAAAAATTTGAAGCGGGTCCAAAATGGCGGCTGTCTCTGTCAACGCCGACATTTCGCAATAGGGGTTTACGGAGGCAGCCGAGCGTTTGCTTGAACGAAAGTAAAATAAGGATAAAAGAAATGTAAAGGAAAACTTGGATTGTCACGTCGTAGTTTCGTTACAGTTCTGTGTCAAACTAACGTCTACTATAATTGGTTTTGGCTGGTTTTCAAAGTAGAAAAAGAAAAGACTAAATGTGCAAATGAAATTCGATACCTAATATCATTTGTTCACCACGGAAAACAGATCTTAAATCATACATAGGCCTATAAGTAATACTTTCTCAAAAAAGAATATAAATTAATATTGAAAGTTTAAATCTTAACCACTGTTTTCCTATGCACACTTGCGTCATATTAAACTAATAAATAAGACAGAAATAAGAATTTTTTAAAGATCTCTTGATGGAGTTTATTTTAGAATTCTTGTCTTACAGACCTGTTTCAAGTTATTGAGCATAAAAGATATCTGATTCCTTGACCATCGAAGGGCGAGCCATGTTTTCGCGCGAAACGTTTCAACCTTTTTGCGATTAAGTAATCGGGATAGTTCACTTTGGGGATAAATAGAAAATTGAAAGAAATTTAAAATTCATAACAGTTTCACCGCTTTAGTGTTACATGCATATATACAATATAGAATTTTTAAAATGTGTTTTACATACTTTCTAAGTCCCAAATCGTAGGCTATAAGAACGTTCTTTTTTTTAATTTCATTGAAGCTATCACACCTATTTAATAGAACATTCTAAAGAAAAAGCGCGAAGACTAACTCGTGGCGCTAAATTTTGAATAGTGACATGCCTTTCATAATTTTAAGAGAGAAGTATATTCGTTAATATATACAAGTAGATTTAGAGAAGAGGTCCCGATAGCGTAATATTTAGTGCGTTGGAATTTTATGCTAGCGACTTGGGTTCAATCCCCCTTGTGTGCAAATCATTTTTTTTTTTACTTTTTCAGCTCGATTTTACGTCTTCTTTCCGGAATCGGACGGAAGACCTCTCGTTGCTCGCAACGAGTTTCTCATCTAGTTATTATTATTTTTCTTCGCGGGAAAATTTTGTCCGCGAATGATCTTGTAAACTACACATCCGATTTAGGTGAAATGTTTTTAGGGTCAGTAGACATGTCTTGTAGATTTGCGGAATCAAGGTCATTTTGCACGCACGTGCTTGCAAGAGCGCGCACGTGCAAAACATGAAATGACCAATATATAATGGATAAAACCGTAACTTTTTTATTTTTTGACAAAATGTTTTGAAACTCATAATGTAAAGAAATATTAGTTGTATGCACAAGATGACATGGTCAAAATAGCAAGATCGCACGCGCATGCACGTGCGCTTTGCTCTGATTGGCTGAAACTAAAGTCTCTATATCTTTCTTGTTTTTTGATAAAATCATTTGAAATTTTGAACATAGTCATACATTAGGGAGATCTACAGCTTGTAATACAAGAATTTTCATGAAAGCATGTGCATGCACATGTGCTTGCAAGAGCTCGCACGTGCAACATGAGAAATGTCCAACATAATTGATACAGACGTAACTATTTAAATTATTGATGAAATGCTTTGAAACTCATATCATAAATATATATTAGAAGCATAGACAAGATGACATGGTCAAAAAAGCAAGATTTCATGCGCATGCACGTGCGCTTTGCTCTGATTGGCTGAAACTAAAGTCTCAATATCTTTCTTGTTTTTTGACGAAATCCTTTGAAATTTTAAACATAGGCATGCATTAGGATATCCTACAACTTGATATATAGCAATTATCATGAAAACACGTGCATGCATGTGTGCTGCAATCTGATTGGCTGATACTTTAAATAGCTATAACTCCCTTGGTTTTCAACTAAACAGGATGGGATTTGGAACATAGATAGATATAATGGACTTCTACAAGAAAGTGTGGTCACCATGCACATTCATACACGTGCTTGTATGTGTGCTGCAATCTGATTGGCTGAAACTTTAAACAGCTATAACTCCCTTGGTTTTCAACCAAACGGGGTGGGATTTAGAACATAGATAGATGTAATAGACTTCTACAAGAAGGTATGGTCACCATGCTCATGTATGCATGTGCGTGCAGGTGAAATGAGTAATAACAAATATACACTTGAATGAGCGTATTTCTTAATACTTTTGGATTAAATACTTTAATATTTAGTATATATTAAAATATATAGATTGTGTAGACAAGATGATATGGTTATTACGCAGATGCATTCAGAAGCGCGGGCGTGCAATGCTATATTTTAAATGAACTTGGTACACTTCTGGGTAAACGTTGTTAACGTCTCAAATGCATAGAGTTTGTCTTATTTAATGAGGTTTACAGGGGATATGGCACCAAAAGGGAGTTGGGGAGCGTTTGGGGAACATCTGTAACGGTCCCCGTTACAATTAGCACTAGTTGCGTTATGTCATTGTGTCTTTACATTGTGTCAAAAATGCTCAGCCTCTTGTCAGCAAACGTGTATCTTAGGCTATTTCATATTGATCAGATGTGGAAAGCTCGTTATACTGTGCGCACTCTTCTACATTATGTCGATTCACTCTTACGTTATGCGAACACGGGTATCCTCGGCCTTTATATGAGCATAACGTATTTTCCGCGTTCCGCAGGCACTAAAAATGGCGGGAAAGAAAACAGTCGTAGAAGAAATTCTCGGCGATTTGAGAATGGCATATTTGAATGAAAAGTAAAGCGACAAATGATTGACAATCTTGAAACGTGCAGCGCAAGGCCTTCACACTGCGACTGTGAATTTATTTCAATGGCGTTTACTTTAATCTGATAATTAAATAAATCAAATATTATGAGTTGAGCAGCATTTTTTTAATTTTCATATTGAATTGTTTTTTTGTTTTTTTTTATAGAAGTCTTAAACTTCTTATCTTATTAAGAACATTTCATATGTTTTTTATCAGTCTCTACCTCTCCTTTTTATTTTAAAAAAGTGTTAACACACCGTATAACAAACGGGTTGGGCGTTGGGGGCAGGAATCCCGTCCTTCCATCTTTAGTGACCAAAATATACATAAGATTAATAAATTTATTGGTTTTACTTTGTAGGACATTGCATAACATTAGCTGAATTAAGTTGAAAACTTTTTTTCTATAAAACTATCAAGCCTAAGAGCTTCTCTTCCCCCCCCCCCCCCACCTTGGTCTCCAACCATATACCGTCCCCCTTCCTTGTTCAAGATTCCCATATCCGCCACTGATATGTGCCCATGCATGCTTGCTAAGGCATATTCAACTGATTTAGACTGATATATAGATTTTTGTAATAGAGTTCTGGAACTGGAATGGTTGAAAAAATTACTAATTCCAGTGAGGTAGCATCTTCTTTGAAAGGGGAGGTCAGCCAGAAAAAAAATTCTACTCGAAACAAAAAACAGTCCTAATTTTTTTTCTCAATATACTACATTACCCGTAGTGGACTATACTTTTAAAAAAAGTGGGGATGGGGCTGTGCTTTCCAAGAACATTACATTTTCTATAGTAAAGTTATATATGGGAAAAGAGGGGGGGCTGCATGATATTATGTGCCTGAAATTCGTCCTAATCCTTGAGGAGCCCCCCCCCCCTCTTTCTCTTACCAGTCATTAAAACACGGTCGTCAACAATCCTTATACAGCTTTGAGATAATGAAAATGTATTTTTACATCAGGTATTCACCTTTGGAATCAACATGATGAAGAGTTAACACAATAGAAAGATGTTTTTAAATCACATTAGAAAAGGTTGACATAACGTAATTATATATCCACATCACGGAATGGAGTTTTGACATAATGTAATAAAGTGTTGATATAATATAAAGATATGTTCACATTATGTTATACACTTTTTACACCACGTAATAAAGCACTGACATGAAGGTAAGATGTGTTCACCTAACATCATGATGCTTCCGACGTATTATAAAGATAAATCCATATCACGTAATAATGCTTTGATATAATTGAAATATACACTCTCAAAAAGGAATGGATTTTTGACTTCATGTAATGATAAGTTTAATTATAAAACACAATTTGCTTGACGTAATGCAATTTTGACCTCGCAAATTAAAGAAATGAAAGGATGTAAAGAAACATTCATTTCACGTAATAAAGTTTTAACACAATGTTAACACATAATCACTTAACAAAATGGATTGTTTACTTCAAGTTATAAACTGCTGACATAATAAAAGAATGTATTTACTTCATGTAATGCAGGATTGACATAATGTTAAGATATTTTCACATCATATCATAAAAAATGACATAACGTAAAGATATGTTCACATCACGTAATGATAAATTGACATAATAAATGCATAGTTGTATGCTATAAGGCAGTGATGGCGTTCCATATGTTTGCATTGCCTTTTTTACCTTCTGTATTGATACGGTGCTTTATCAATGATGTTCTTCCTAAGTCATCTTCGCTTTTTGAAAAGACTTAATCTTTCATTTTTTGTTCTTTCAAATAAATCTTTCAAATCATAGAAACGGTCCCTTTGTTTCAATCTCTAGACATAACATGTTATTAATCAATGCTTCCTTTTTCAAGCATAAATATTTCTCTTACCGGGGATGTTTAAAAGCCTATTACAGTGGGTCTTCAGATATCCGGACGCTAGATACTAGTGTCTGGATGCTTCAGTATCCGGACGACTTTTCATCGGAATGGAATTTTAAACGTAATTTTGTCTTGTTTAACTAATAATAACTAATCCGGAGAAATTGACAGGGAACCAAAGTGTCCGGATAAATGAGGCTCTACTGTACGGTGTTCTCAAAGATTGTCTGGTGCTGACGAGATATGTCAACTTTTTGTAATAATTATTTTAGTTACCCTATTTTCGTGTTTGTTCCGATCATTATGGATCAGTTTTAATTTTAAAAAAGTTAAATATAAACTTTATTGAATGAAAATCCCAAGTTTTTTTTACTTTATATTAGAAAACCTGCCTGTCCCGGAGGTTCTTATTTTACGATATGATACGTATTTTATAAATTCTTGAATATGTTCATGTAAATCACATAATGTACTGAAATCACAAGTGTGTTTACATTTCTGAAATATGTAATTTTCGGACAGACAAACATATAGAATATAAAAAGAATTTGATGCATCTTCTAAACTTGCTTCCCTTTTCTGGCCATGTCAACTTCACTTTTCTAAAAACACTTATACTTTCTTCTCTCTAATGAAGAAAAGGTCACGGTCAAGGATGTTGGTGGAGTTGAATAACTTACATCAGTATACTAGTATTATTAGCATAAGATGTTTGATAGAAATAACATGGGTGATTTCATTAAAACTAAGCTAAACAGAAATTTAAGAAAAGTGAGGTCAAGTTCAAAGGAAGGGTGAAGATCAAAAAATGTTGAAGCAATTGATCGCTCTCATCAGTGTGTATCAGCATATGAAGCTTTGTGTTTTACTCAATCTTGAATGGCTTTATTTTTATATAGCTAAAACAATACCTAAAGAAAATTGAGGTCAAGGTAAAAGGAAAGGTCAAGATAAAAAATGTTGATGTTGAATGGCTTTCATCAAAACCTATCATAAGAGGGTTGAGAAAAATATTCTAGTCAAATAGTTTCTTTGAAACTGAGCTTTGGACTGAGCTAAACGCAAAGCGGAACGGAAGGACGGAAGGAATGAACACAGACATGACAGTTTTTTTATGCCCCAGACATTTTCATGGTGGGGCATAAAAATACCGAACAAAAAAAAAAAAACAACGAAACTTTATTCTCTTATTGTCTAAAACAGTGTTTTTCTACACATTATATACAGTTATTACTGCTTTTTAGTTCAATGGCAATGCGATGATTTGAGTATACTATTTACAGAGCGCAAAGTTCGAGGTGAATTTTGTACATGTAATTTAAGCTTCCTAAAACATTGTATTGGTTAAAAAAACGCAATAGTTACTTTATTATACTAAGTATATGATTCAATTTCAATGATATACAAACACGTCAAGCAATCATTGCCATTTTACTTTTTATATTTGTTAAAGTACTCCTACCCAAATTTGAGCAAATGCAATGGGATCAAAATAAAAATTACCAATTTTATAAATTTTAGAATTTGTAAATCTATTTAGGGTGCGATATAGAGAAAAAAATAATGGCATGCTCGTAAACGTATATATCTACTTTTTTAGCTCACCTGAGTTGAAGGCTCAAGTGAGCTTTTCTGATCACATATTGTCCGTCGTCCGTCCGTCTGTCTGTTAACTTTTAGCTCACCTGAGCCGAAGGCTCAAGTGAGCTTTTCTGATCAAAATTTGTCTGTTGTCTGTTGTCGTCGTAGTCGTCGCCGTTGTCGTCGTTAACTTTTCACATTTTCGACTTCTTCTCAAGAACCACTGGGCCAATTTCAACCAAACTTAGCACAAAGTATCCTTAGGTGAAGGGGATTCCAGTTTATTCAAATGAAGGGCCACGCCCTCTTCCAAGGGGAGATAATTGTGAAATAGGGAAAAAGTAATGGCATTTTTAAAAAAATCTTCTTCTCAAGAACCACTGGGCCAAGAAAGATGAAACGCATGTGGAATCATCCTCAGGTAGTGTACATTCAAATTTGTTCAAATCATGACCCCCGGAGATAGGGCGGGGCCACAATGGCCGATCAAAGTTTTACATAGGAGTATATAGGGAAAATCTTTAAAAATCTTCTTCTCAGAACCACTGGGCCAGGAAAAATGAAACTCATGTGGAAGCATCCTCAGGTAGTGTTGATTCAAGTTTGTTCAAATCATGACCCCCGGGGGTAGGGTGGGGCCACAATGGCAAAGTTAAACACAGAAATATATAGGAAAATCTTTATAAAAATCGTCTTATCAAGTACTTCAAAGCAATGATTAGTGATAGTATAGGAAGAGAATGTTTTTAAAAAATCTTTTTATCAAGAACAGCATAGTCATATGCTGTATTAATATGATGGCATTCTAAAGTACCGGTAGTATTAAAATTCAAGCCCCCCCCTCCCCTCAGTAAACTTTTCAGTTCTGATCTGATTTGTGTTTTTTCCAAGACAGTTTGCTCATGTGAGCGATGTGGCCTCTGGGCCTCTTGTTACATTTTTGATTTCTTCTCAAGAACCAGTGGGCCAATTTTAACCAAACTTAGTACAAAGCATCCTTATGTTAAATTGTTAACTGTTAAATTGTTAAAATAAAGGGCCAAGATCCCTCACAAGGGGAGATAGTCAAGAAAATACAAAAATAGGGTGGGGTCATTAAAAAATCTTCTTCTCAAGAACCACTGGGCCAGAAGAGCTGAAACTTATATGGAAGCATCCTAGGGTAGTGTAGTTTCTAAATTGTCCAAAGCATGGCCCCCGGGGGTTGGGTGGGCCACAATAGGGAATCCAAGTTTTATATAGAAATATATAGGAACAAACTTTTAAAATCTTCTTCTCGAGAACCACTGGGTCTTAAAAGCTGAAACTTATGTGGAAGCATCCTGGGGTAGTGTAGATTCTAAATTGTTCAAACCATGACCCCCGGAGGTTGGGCGGAGCCACAATGGGGAATCCATGTTTTACATAGAAATATATAGGAATAAACTTTAAAAGTCTTCTCAAACTGGGTCTTAAAAGCTAAAACGTATGTGGAAGCATCCTGGAGTAGTGTAGATTATAAATTGTTAAATGTGTGACCACCCGGGCGGACGAGGCCACACTAGACAATACAATGGGGAAATTGGGTAAAGAACAGCATCACCTATGCTACTCAGGTGAGCGATGTGGCCCATGGGCCTCTTGTTTTAAATTGTGGCATTTCAAGGCTAAAATTGACTTGCCTCCTCAAAAGTTGAATATTTTATTGGGGAGAGTGTTGAGGCCTATTAAAGGTGTTGGGCGCGAACCAGATTCAATGAACATGTCATATTACATGTAAATAAAAGTAAAAGCATATACTAGTATTTAGAAAAAGTGTGGAGGGGGCGGGGACGGATCCCTGCATTCCTCATCATCCACCATCACACCAGATTTTATGTGCCTGAATGTTACATTGACGTCGGAAGCAAATTAAAAGCGGGGAGGGGTAAAGAGGAAGAGAAACAAATTTCAAACCAACAAAAAAACTTGACACCAAAAAAGGGGGGATGTGTCCATTGTCCAAACCCGGAAATCCTATTTCGGGTGAGGGGATTGAACTTCTTTCAGTACCTTAGTACCAAATTTTTAATTTTTTTTCAAACTATATACACTTACCCTTTTTTGAACTAAACTGCAACATGCTCTTTGAGAAGAAGGGGGGGGGGGTAGACCTACGCTCCATATAGTTATAATGGCAAAGTCCATGTTTTGCTGTGGCCCGGAAATCCAAAGTATGCGTCAGATCAAAAAATGAAATAGGAGGTGCACAATGGCAATATGTAATAGAGATTCTGTGAAAGTTTCATCAAATTTCATTCAGTGGTATGAGAGGAGCTGCGGATAAGAGATGGGTACCCCAAAGCGTAACAGACGGACGGACGGACGGACGGAATTAACGATTACTATATACCCTCCTTCTTTTCAAGCGGGGGGGGGGGGGGTATAATAAATCCTTTTGTTTACCGGAACGTAATGAGCAGGTGAACATAACGTACATATGTAGTATTAATATGAAGTTTTTTTAGCATAATAATAAACTTGCTGAAGAGAAATTGCAGATTTTAAAATACTGTATTTATTAAATACAGTATTAGAGTATATGGTTTTGTTCAAATACCAAGGTATATATGATGTATGTATTAAAAGTTTTCTTAACTTACTAAAGCGGTTTAAAACAAAAATCGTTTGTAAAACACTGATGCCATCGTATGGTATCTTACAGCAAAGGTTGAAATTCTCAAATCCCAATCAAATTCTAAGGTCAAGGTCAAAAGGTCAAAATTGTTAATATCCAAAGGAAGGTTTTGTCACAAAGAATTTACCTGTGACATATATATGAAAGATTAATTGTTCAAAAACTAGCCAAGGGTTTCTGATACACAATACTTCTTGCGAAGATGGATTTCTTTCTTTCCAAAAACAGATTTGCTTTTTAAGGTCAGACGACACGTTCCTCAAATACATGTACATGTATTTGTATTTCTTGGTATTATATAAAAAATATTTATATTTGTCATTCTCTTCTGATTTCTACATTGTTTTCAAGATGTTTTTAAATATAAGTTCACCATAAATTGTGTTATAGGCCATTTAGAAGATTTAACCTTGAGTGTAATATAAGAAATATGACCCTGTGGTATCTTGGCCAAATGGCTGGTAAGGTACTCTAATTTTGTGTGTGTGGAAACTTGTTTAAGTACCTATACTTCAATGACAAATTCTTAGGAAAAATTATATATTTTAGAGTAACGTGTCGTCTGACCTTAAAAGTTGATATAAAAAGTCAAAGATATGAAGCTTTAGAGGTTAACGACATCCCCCCCCCCACACACACATACACACGGAAAAGGCTTTCAGCGTTTAGGGAAGATAGTTTTCTTTAATTCTTTTTATTTTCTTCCTTTCTTTTCTTTTCTTTTTTTTCTCTCTCTCTTTTTTTTTTTTTTTTTTGCTTGTCAAGAAGTTTATGGTTTATGGGTTTGGA
>NW_026931440.1:0-27500 GCF_032062105.1 Saccostrea cuccullata
TGATATCACAAATTTTTGTGTGGGGGGTTTGGGGTTAATTTTCGTTATTTCAAGGTGTGCAGAGATTTATGAATTCAGGTCCACCACGAAATGTATAATGTTACACATGTTACATACAGAAGTACTCAAAATTCTTCACCCATGAATTCAAATCCCCCTCAAACGAAGAGTTTTTACTCAAACCACCCAAAATTACCCTATGAAAATATGTAATTTGACAGTACCTCCCTGAGAATGATTTTGAAATATAGATTATTAGCATTAATAATAGCACATGAGTGTTAGCTCACAAATATAAGACTTGATTTACAAATGTAATCACAATAGCATTAGTTTAAATATCATCAATCTTCAGTTCATATAAACTGTCCTGAGAAAAGGGCAGTTATATTATAGTGCAATATACTTTGCATTTATCATGAATTGTATCGATTTTTTTTAGAAATGAGCTTACGTATTAACAGTGAAAATTAACAAGGAATTTCTAAGAGTATCAAATCAATATAGTTCTTCTTTAATCATCCAAAAATTTGCAAAATTTAAATGAGAAAGCTTATAGTATTTTATACGATTTTATATGAAATATGAAATCTATGCATGAAATTTAATTTTTAACTTTGTCGTAAAATCTAATAGTGTTTAATTGTTCTTTTTATTATTATTAATTATAACATAAACAGATTTCTAACCACAAAGTAAGTTTAAATTCATATTGATACCTTTTCCCAGAATCCCAAAGTCATCTGTATATTAATCACATGTTTCTCCTGTAGTTGACACTTGCACTGCGTTTCTTCAGCCCTGATATTGGACAGCTCACTCGAAAGGGTAAAAGACACATCTCTCTCATCACAAATAATATTTTGACATTTGAATCCTCTGAGGAATATCTTTGTGCCAATAAATGTTTCTGTCAATTTTTGTATTGCTTTATCAATGGAGACTCCAATTTCATTTGATACTTCTTTGTCTATAGTCAATGGTTTGATTCTCAGCACCTGCAACTGAATATCATCATCACATATGCCAACAACAACAATGTGTTCTTTGTGATCAAACACTGCCGCCGTTTGATAAAGACATGGGCTTCCTTCATTATCTTCATCTTTTGCAACACTCCATCTTAGAGAACTTATGCAGTATGCTACCAGTCTGTAGAACACAAACATGGCAAATGAAGTGAATCGATAGCACAAAATGGATGAGCATTCCCATTTATTTTCATGGAAGTCAGCTTTAAACTGCTTTTTGTTCATACACGGGACATACCATGACATGCCACCTTCTGATACAGCCTCATATGCATTCAAATGTACTAGCATTTGAAGCTTCTCCATGTACGGCATAATTTCACTTTTATGTTTCAAGTAAGAGGGTTCCTCTTTCCACAAAGCATCTATCACTTTATCTTTTAGTTCCCCCGTTTTGTTAAAGGATTTCCACTCTCTGATTAATTTCCTTTTACAATCTTTATTGATGTGGTTTTCATCAGCAATTATCTTACTGAAAGCATTAGCAAACCACTGAATATCTAGTATAACATGTTCCCTCAAGTCCGCTTCTTCAAAATTCAAAAGAAGGCCACTGTCATGGAAACATTTTAAAAATTTTGTCATTTCTTCATCACTTTTGATTTGGTATTCATGAGGAAGAGATGAGTTGAGCTTCCTGATTTCACTCAGGGACAAAACTTTCCACCCTCTTTCATATAATAACTGCTCCATTAAAGCCCACGAAGAAGGCAATTCAACTTTTGTATTGTTCTCATCTGTGAATAGTTCCACTATGGACTTTTTCATTGACTCTAGCATTTCCTTGGTATTATCATTAAGTTCCTTCAGACCTACTGCATATTCCCGATCATTCAGAGACTCACTTAACCAATCTCTGTCCTCGTCTGGTACAGCTTTCCAAAACTCCCTAAAATACTTCTCTATTTCCTGAAGAAGGAAACAAAGTAAGCATGAAGATATTTTTATACTGATTGTGTGCTATGATTATAAAACTGTAATGCTATATTATGTGTAAATGTTTGAAAAATCTGGAATTACAGGTATTTCAGCAGTACAATTGGTTCATAATAAAAGTTGTTTACAAACAAAACTAGATTTGGTATCCATTGTTGTATATATTTTCATTTTAGATGTAAAGCAGACGAAAGGTAGTTTTCCTGAAAAAGTACTACATATTTACAGCTTTTTGTTTTCCAAATTCTTGCCTTTTTAAAAACTGTCATTTTTTTCCAATGCTTATTTAGTTATCTTTAAGACAAGTCTGTTTTTGACATCGTAAATGTACGCGGGTTGATCCAAAAGTAATGTCACAGTGTCCATATCTTTTATATTTGGCGCATATTATCAAATGCACTTTACTTAAAGATGCACAAATATCATCTAATTATCATTGAAATTTTAATTTAATAATGATTATTTGCCTTTATTTTATAGAAGCGCACAGGAGGAGTCACAACGAAACGTCACGTTTTAAATCTAGTATTTTTCTTAAAATGAAAAAGCCAAACACATTAACGGTAAACAGATTCTTAAACAAAAGGCCCATGGGTCTTATAGGTCACCTGAGAACCATGCAACAACTTTCAAATGATAGAATTTGGTTTATGACTTAAGATAAATGCTACAGCATTCACAATTCTGAGAGGCTGGCACCATTGCAAATCATAACTATGAACTTAGCAATTGCTTACTTTAGTTACTTAGCCTTCTAAATACCCATAGGCAGGGTAGGGAACAAACAAGAGGCCCCTGGGCCTAATAGGTCCCCTGAGTATCATGCAACAACTTTCCAACAAATTAAATTTGATTCATGTGTTAAACCAGAGGCCATAGAATTCCGACACAATTTTGAAAGAGGCACCATTGCTTATCATAATTATACACTCAGCAGTTGTGCACCCAATCCCACGGGAACCACTGACCCTGGAGCCACATCTTTCAAAACTTTGGAAATTTTATAAATTTTATTTCATCATGTTGTTGATTAATACGAAAGTTCAGATTTCAAAGCATTAAATAATTTTCATACTATGTTACCCCCACCCCCAATGAAATTCAAAATTTTTGTTCCCCTTCACCCATAGCTGCTCTATGCCAAATTTGGGTTGAAATTGGTTCAGATGAAAACGGATAGCAATAGGTCACCTGATTTTACTCAGGTGACCTAAAAATGCATATCAAGTAATCAGTAATATACAGCAATAATCAGAAGTGCCCCCACCACAATGAACCCCTGACCCTAGGTTCACACATTGCATAACAACTGTGAACAATAGTATTGTTCTCCCGCCTACACTCAAGTCAATCTTTAAAAAGTTAACATATTCGATGGATTTTTAATATTTTTTATAGATAACTATACAATTTTCATAAAACATTACTTCTTTGGGAAAAGAAAGAGAGATAACTCTATAATTTTGGTATAACTTTTTTTCACTACCGAAATCAACGGAAAACGGAAAATACTATTAAAACATCTTAACTCATTTTAAGGCCAAATTACTATTTATATTTATTAATAACTAAATGGTTCCAAAATGTAGGCGGGAATCGAGAGTTAGCGTGCGTATTTCTTTTTGAAAAGGCACACTTGCTTATCAAAAATGTTTGATTAATGCCAAGGAACTGATTTCAAATGATTCATATCCAGTATATAAGTCGAGCCCCCCCCCCCCTTCCATGGTATCAATAACCCAGGGGCCTGGAAATTCACAATCCAGGAAGAAGAGCATAACATCATAACTATATATTAGTATGATCAAAAACACTATTGACATCATTTAAGGTTAGGGTTAGGGTTAGGATCAATTCTGAATTTTCAATTAAAGACTAGAAAATGACGAGAATTGTGTCTTTTTAGGTCACCTGAGTAAACTTAGGTGACCTATTGCTATCTTTTTTTGTCGTTCGTTATCATTTGAACATTTTCAGCTTCTTCTCTGAAACCGCAAAACCAATTTCTACCAATTTTGGCATATAGCATCACGGGGTGAAGGGGAACAGAAATTATGAATTTAATGGTCCCTGTCCCCTGGGGCCTGGGGGGTGGAGCCAAAACCACTAAAATAAGTACAATCTCTAAACATTGCTTGTTTGGAAAATATAGGTCAGATCCAGCATCCAAAGCAAGTCTTGTACTGTCCATCCCTAGAGCCATCCCCCATGCAAGTTTGGTTCAGGTAGGGCTTATAGTTACTTGGGAATCAAAATATAGGTCAGTTCAAGCATCCAAAGCAAGCCTGGTAGTGTCCATCCCTAGATGCCTCATCTATGCAAGTTTGCTTCAGTTAGGACTTTAGATTACTTTGGAATGAAAATATAGGTCAGATCCAGCATCCAAAGCAAGTTTGGTAGTGTCCATTCCTAGATGCATCATCCATGAAAGTTTGGTTCAGGTAAGGCTTATAGTTACTTGAGAATCAAAATATAGGTCAGATCCAGCATCCAAAGCAAAGTCTGGTAGTGTCCATCCCTAGATGCATCATCCATGCAATGCAAGTTTGGTTCAGGTAAGGCTTATAGTTACTTGGGAATCAGAATAAAGGTCAGATCAAGCATTCAAAGCAAGTCTGGTAGTGTCCATCCTTAGATGCATCATCCATGCAAGTTTGGTTCAGGTAGGGTTTATAGTTACTTGGGAATCAAAATAAAGGTGAGATCCAGCATCCGAAGCAAGTCTTGTAGTGTCTTTGAAACTTAGTTTTGAACAGATCTAAACGCAAAATGTGACGGAAGGATGGAAGGACGGAAGGACAGAAGGATGGAAGGACAGAAGGAAGGAAGACAGACATGACAAACACTATATGCCCTGGCCATATTCATGGCAGGGCATAAAAAGATATATGACTTCATTTTGTTGTTTTTAATTGCGATTCTACAAAAACCAGTTTTTGGATTTGACATTTATAACAGAATACTAGATTTACCGTTTTTTGGCAGGTGATACTGCTAATTTGGTAATAAATACACATGTTTCCTAAAGTTTTTATGAATGAATGACTTCATTTAAACCAAGAAAATATTCATGAAAAGTTTGGATAAATTCTGTGCACCAGTAAAAAAGAAATTGCTAAAAATCCAAAATCTGGGACCATCATGAGTCGGGCGTCAGGAAGACTAGATTTACCTCTTGCCGTCTGTATGTAGAGTTGTCGTTCGTATCTCTTTCAGTGTTTATAGATGACGCAACACTAAACATGAGTTCCATTACGAAAAAAACTTTTGAGGTTCTTTATAATTTAGTTTTACTTTGAACAAAATCTAATATTCAAAATTAGAGGTACTGTGAGCAATGAGCTCACTTAATAATAATCCCGCCTCCCATAATGTCCATGTGTTGCTATATATATATATATATATATATATATATATATATATATATATATATATATATATATATATATATATATATATATATATATTACAACAGTAACTTGATTTGAAGGGTCGTATCACGTCGAGTTGACAGGTGCGGATCATCAGATCTAACGAGACGCGAAGCGTCGAGTTTTATCTGATGATCCGCGCGTGTCAACGAGATGTGATACGGCTCTTCGGATCAAATTACTGTTATAAGGATAAATTTATTATATACCTCCTCATAACTAGCAAAATATAGCAAAAGAAAACTTTGGGGATCAATTGTACAACATTTATCCACAAAACAAAGCATAATAACAAGGGACTTTTTAACGCGCAAGAAAAATAACGTCATATTTTTGCGTGCTACGTCATCAGTTTCAGGAGTGGTGATATGGATTCAGAAAACAACATATTGGTGATCCGGAAAATCGAATCAAAATGTCACGTGATAGCGTAAATTCAACAGTAAAATTGGGTGATACACATTAGATATATAATAAATTGTTTTACGGTAATGTGTAAAGAGGAATAACTCATCCTATCAAATGTTATCCAGAAGCTTCTATATGTGACATCATAGGTAAACATATAATGGCAAAGTCCATGTTTTGCTATGGGTAACCTAAAATACGTGTCGAATAAAAAATTAAAATAGGTTGTGGACAATGGCAATATGTAATAAAGATTCTGTGAAAGTTTCAATAAATTTCACTCAGTAGTATAAGAAAAGTTATGGATAAGAGATAAAGCCTAACAGACGGATGGACAGATGTACAAACGGATGGACGGAAATCCCGATTACTATATACCCTCCCACTTTTCAAGCGGGGTGAATGATAAGATTACTTCATCATTACATTTACTTACATTTCAGATTATAAAAATAAGATCAATTCAGGAGAAATTGACATGAACTATTTGTTGCGAATTGTTATGCATGTTTTCTGAATATCAACGGAGTAAATTGGTCGACACAGTAGCCTCACTTTCGGCTCAATATAATGAACACAAACTAGAAAACTGACCAGTTAGCAAGGGCCCCGCTAAGGGGTATAAATATAAGGCTGCAGCTCTTTGAATGAGAGTTTTACTTGATTACTTTTTAACAAAATTATGAAGATTATAAGTTACAACTGTTACAATATTTTTAAAATTTCAAGATAATTCCTGAATGTCCCAAAACTTTAAATAGAAACCTTGTATTTACATAAAAAACAGGAAAACCCTCATGTCTAAAATTCATGTCTTATAAAAAAAAACAACTTAATTAAATGGGGATTTAAAAAGATTTAAGCAGGTATTTTATAAAATGCAAGCTTTCAGTGAATGCAAATATCACCCAAGGTTGAACTCAACTTTATAACAAATATCAGTTACAGACAAAGGTGTTCATTAATCTTCATGTGACAGATAAAGATAAGCCTCTAAATTTTCTGCATCAAGCACGATAATTAATCCCAGGAGATTACAGTACTGTAATTGTACTGCTCTCTCTCATCCTTTTCTTCTAAATTTACAATAAGAACTTTTTTCAGCTCTGACAGAATGGGGTTACAATGTGATTACCTATTCAAATTATGAGCATAAAGGCAGCAAAACAAATGAAATAGTGATATTAAGAAAGAATATCTTATTAATAACATATATCTTGATTTTAGAATTCAATAAAATTAACATATATCATTGTGTACGGTATTTAACCTAAATAAAGTATGAATATTATTTTAAATCCATATTTCAAAGAATGTGCTCATCATCCAAAATTGACCTTAACTTAAAAAACAAAGTTCATTTGCAGACAGAGGATACTGGTACAGTAATTAATCTTAATGTGACAGATAAAGATAATGCTTTGGATTTTCTTCAGGAGGAAAGCTAATTAAACCCAAGGGACTCATAGCAGCATTCACTTAACAATGGGAACATCTTCAGCAGTTATCTCTCTTTGCCAATTCATTGTGCATAGTTAAGAAATCTACCCCACAACCCCAGCTCCAAACTAGAAGACGTAGAGTGACAAACTTAGCATCAAAATACGTATTTCTGCCTACTGAACTACCGCACCAAATTTGAATTCGATTGGGCAATTTGTGGACGGAAGAGTGACAGACGGACAGACGGACAGACGGGCAGACAGAGTGATTACTATAGGGCACCCACAAATCCTTGCAGGGACCTAATTACTGCGCATGTTAATTGCGTGATGACCAAGGGAGATTGAACATTATTCAACTCCAAAAAATAACATTAAAACCTATATGTTTGAAAATGAGGTTCAAAAAGAAGATTCGAATTATCAATATTTTTTTTTCTTATAATATTTCAAACCAAATCTCTGATTGCCTGTTGTGGCCACACCCTACCATCGGAACCAATGTTGAAATGATCAAGTTATGGTATCACACGGTTCAGCTTCCCTGGTCTAGCGGATAATCAGGTTTTATTATGAACTTTAATGTCCTATTGTGGCCTTACCTACCCCTAAAAACCAAGATTTAAATAAATTAGAATTAACACACACTATGTTAGGAAGCTTTCACACAAGTTTAAATTTTCCTGGTACAAAGCTTTAGGATCTTGTTATGATGATAATTTTTTAGTGACTTCTAATGACTTCTACCTAGTTTTCCCTTGATTATCTCCTCTTGGAAGAAAGAATGGTCCTTCTTCACACCCTATTACAGGCAACTGGGACAACAGACAGCAAAGTTATTATTTGCTATGACAGAGAACTAATTGTTATCATATTTTTGACTATATATTATGATTGATTACTTTCTTTTGGTGTTTTCCAGTTTTGGTCTTACATTTAACTATTTTTCTGTTGAATACAAAATAAGAACAGAATAAAGTTAAATTTCAATACTTCTTCAAGTAAATACCATGGTCAAATTGAGCGTACAGAATTAAAACTAGGGCTTTGAAAATTTAAAATTTCATAAAACAAAGGATTCGTTGTGCAAACTTGGTTAATTTCGGCACAGTGATACTAAAGAAGAAAAAATAAGAAATTTTTGAAAAATATAAAAAAAAAACAGATACAGATACAGAGACAGGCGGAATGTCTCAGGACAATGGGTGATCCATAAAGCTCACTTCAGTTTTCAGCTCAGGTACCTGTAAGCCATCAATATACTGTAGAAGTACATTTTTGCGTAGTATTGATTAACACTATGTACGCAGTCACAAATTTCCCATGGAAATTTGTCCAGGTAAGTGTACTTTATATATAAATGTAAAGCATTAAGTGACAGTCTAGGAAATTCGCACACTTTTCTACTCGCGGTTTAAACAGAAATTAAGATTCCGCGGAATTATGACCCTGTGGGAAAAAGTACGTCTACAGTAAAAGATATGAATTATTATACAGTCGCACCTGCTGTTACGGCCACCCTTAATCAGCGGCCACTCGTCATGAGCGGCCAGTTTCAATCCCGCCCGTTCATTTTTTCACTATATTTTAACTCATTTAAGCGGCCACCTGTCTAACGTGGCCAGTGGCCAGTGTTTTTAGGTCCCATGCGCTCAACATGCCTGTTTTAAGCGGCCATTTTGTCTGTTTAGTCACATGACTTCCGTCTGGCCACATGACCTCGTATCCTCGAGAAGCCAAACATGAACAGCTGATAATGAGTAATTACCGATAATTGTAGGTGTAATTTGAATTCATTCAAGATTTAATGATTTAATGAATATGATTAAATAATTTACTTTTTACAAATGCTTTTTTTTTCTTTTTTGTTCTTTATATACGAAAGTGAGTTGTTACACAACTGTTGAATACGTTTATCAATACATTAAAATACACTACAATTTCGCCCGAGGTTATCAAGCCAAGTGGCCAGTCTCGGGTTATAGCCCTACTATGCTATATTATATATATTAAGAAAAACTAAAAAGCTTTACACATCATCAGGAAATTTTGTTGAGACATTTCATGATTTCGTGTGATGTAAATTCTATTGCTGTGAAACTTTTAAAATTACCATCACAAAACAACAATAAAAAACAATTTTAAAAAATTTCTTTCCTAAATTCATGTAAAATGAACTGTAACAAAAGGGATCTCTTGTGACTTTAAGCTTCCTAATTTTTTATGTGTTGAAATTGTGGATTTGGATACGTTTGAAAGTAAATATACAATTGTGATCTCAATTTTTTATTCCTTGGTTTGAAACCTGGAATAGGTGGCCACCTGTCTTATGTGGCCAATTTGTCATTCTCCCACAAGTGGCCTCTTAAAACAGGTTTGACTGTACCTATTTTGCCCATAGTCATTGACATAAATGGAAACCAATTAAATTTGTAAAGACTGTAACAAATCTTGTAACCTTATAGGCCAAAATTTTTTCTTGTCTTTGTATTTCTAAAGTATGGCTTTAATTGAGCATTCTCACGATAGGTTTGGGATCTGTTTATTCTGTCATAATAATTTATATTTCTGTAAGACAGAATACTTACATCTTTAGATTTTTTCTCTGTGTGTGTGACAGCAAGAAACAGAGGTGCCTTTTTGCCTCCAAATGTCTTGATTGAGGTTATCCAAAACTTCAAGTAGTCTAAACAAAAAAACAAGAGTATGTAAGTCTAAAGGAACGCATAAAGCGTAATGATAAAACTAGAATTCTCTAATGAGACTGTAGCTTTACTGGTTGGTACTTATAGCAAGGAAAAAAATGATTTTTAAGAAAGATGTACATCATGATGTAGAGTACTTTAGTACGGTAAGCTGTGTTTGGAGAAGTCTAGTCAGTTTGATTGGCAACACCCACTGTTAGCAGATATAACAGATCCGTTATTCCCGGCTACAGACTATCAATTCATGTGTCAAATCCACTGAAACGAACCGATACCTGCCACAAATAATTGTATTGAACAGAGACATTAACATGTGTTTGCCTCTTCTTGGGATTGAACCCAGGGCCTCTATGCTCTTCCGATTGATCTAAAGGTTAACCCACTAGCCCAAGATAGTATGAAGCCATCAACCTGTATCTAACACTACCACATGAACACATACATGTATTATTAAATACATTTTATATACATGTATACACTTTATATACTACTGTAGTAATTAATGATTGTTGATGTAGCGTGTTATTTACTGCTGATCGCTTTAAGTTGAAAATAATAGTTACTGCAATTTTGACCTATAAACGCCATGGGACCATATATTTTTTTTCATTTTTTTAGTACGGACTCAGAAGGAAATTTTAAATGATGCTAAGGATTTTTCTGAAATTGTCATAGTTTATATTTTTCTCTGACATTGTCATAGTTAAGGGAGTTTTAAATGATGCTAAGGATTTTTTTTGAAATTGTCATAGTTTATATTTTTCTCTGACATTGTCATAGTTAAGGAAGTTTTTAATGGTGCTAAGGATTTTTCTGACATTGTCCTAGTTAAGTGCCGAGAGGGCCTAAGGTTTTTATAGAGTTCTATGGGAAAATAATTAGTGGTCTTTTCCTTATAACTGTAACGATAAATCGCCATGTTTGATCTAAGTCACGTATATTTTTGAAGAATATACTTGTACGCAACATAAGTAATCTAAGTTAGTAAAGCGTTTGTTTAGAAACTGAAAGTACATCAAAAATAAAACTGAAATTTGATTTTGTTCCTAGGAAAAAAAAAATCATTCTCCATTTGGGCAACCAGTGGTCACTTTTACAAAAGAACTTACGACTAAGACCAAAAACTTAAGATGATTGAAAAAAAAAATGTAAAATTAATGATTTCTGTTAAAAATTGCCAATGTTAAAATTATTTTACTTCATTCCTTTAAAAATGATGAAACCATTTTTAATTTATTGAAAGTTATCAACAGAATTCATCTTCGATGTAAATCCTTTTTTAATATGTAATCGCCCTCAGCAAATTTTACCTGCTTTTGCGAGTGGGCAAGTCGTAATCCATAAACCTGCCTATGATGCATCAACTAAGAAAGTTTAATGAGTATAGGCCTGAAATTGTTTAAAATATGCCTCTAAATCATTTTGAGAAAGATTTGGCATGGTATTTAATACTAGTAGTTTATTTATTAGTATGTACAAATATGTCTGATATAGCATGCTATGTATGTATTCTTTTTTACTCTAGTTTCTACTCTTTTTTTTATATCTGTCTGTAAATATGTTTTATACAGGACCACATTGTAAACTAGCCATATGTACTAATTGTGCTATCCTGTCTAAATAAAAGAATTTATTATTATAAAGTCATCTTGACCTACTTTTTAGTCAACGTAATGAGTAATGAGGTACTTAGATGCATCAACTGACAAAAAGTCCTTATAGTAAGCAAAATATCAATATTTGAATCATTTTAGATTAAAGTTATTTCTGGACAACTTTGAAGAGACCTTGAGACCATGCTGTTTGCCCGAGGGTAATTCCCCGTGCAAATTTTAATCTACAACATAGGTTCTTGAGAAGAGATTTTGTAGCAGCCAGTACTTTTGTTTCATTTTTTCTAATTATATCCCCTTGCCCAAGGGTCACTACCCAATGTTTTTTTTTTTTACAGATGGAAGCCATAAGGCCAAGGATACCATGTGACATATTTGAAACTTATTGAGCTAGGGGAAGAGCTAAAAATTTAACATTTTACAAGTGTCTTACCTTTGTATGTCCACACAGAGAAGATTGATCCTTCTTGGTTATCTTTCTCTTTACTGACAACGTCCTCAAACTTCTTAGTCATGTCCAACACAAGGATAAAGAAAGCCTTTGGTGTTACGTAAATTTGGTGACAGGCATAATACGCCAATTGCCCAGCAAAATCCAGCATGCTTACTGTTGTTAACTTCTCTTTTTCAGACAAGATTTTCTGAAAAATTTCCTCTTTCACCATAGCTGTAGCTTCCTGTGAGATAAGACTGGCCATTACCTCTACTGTGTTCTCTTCTTCTGTGTCCTCCGTTGGTGAACTAGGCATTTGCACATTCTCTTCTTTCTTTTCTTTGCGGATATTATCTACTTCAGCACTTTTATCAGTACTTCCTACTTTCAAATTTTCTTTTTCATTTGCATAAGAGCTGGCAACGGCACTACTGCTTGGGTCTGCTTTCAAATCTGCAGCATTTATCCTGATAAATGACTTGAATGGCGAGTCATCATTAGCCACTGAAAAAGAGGAATGTTGTTATTAGTCCCCTACCGGTGAAACCGGAGGGGACTATAGGTTTCCTCTGCGTCCGTCCGTCTGTCCGTCTGTCTGTCTGTCCGTCTGTCTGTCCCCGTCAGTCTGTCCCACTGGGTTTTCCTCTTTTTTTTTCTAAACGCTTCCAGATATTGAGCTGAATTTTGGTACGTGAGTGTATCGTAAGGAGTTACAGATCAAGTTTGAATTTCATTTCGCTTCATTGATTTTTGACATAATTATTGCATTTTGAATATTTTTCATTCTCACTTGGTTTTCCGCACTTTTTTTTTCTAAAGCTTGCAGTTATTGAGCTGAATTTCGGTATTTTGAATTTTGTTTTGCTTCATTGATTTTTGACAGAATTATGGCATTTTGAATATTTTTCATAATCGCTTAATTAAGATCGGGTTCGAAGTGCGCCAACTTCCGATTGTCGACAAAAATATGAAGCGAGGAAAAGACGATGGATAAATGAGTTGAATTTTCGTCTTAATGTTTATTATTTTATTAGATTTAAGGCATTTACAACTTGAAAATCTTTCAGTTTAACCTTGGACATGACTTTTGCATATTAAAAATCCTGAAGAAAAAGGGGAACCCGGTAGGGGACATGTATTGCTTATGCAATACTCCCAGAATGCTTGTTTAGTTCTGTTTTCATTTAGCACATCATACAGTAATTATTTAGGCAAAAAAAAAATTTAACTTGGTTCTCAGTCCTGTTTTCTTAAGAATATAAAATGCATTAGGGACATTTTTTTTCTTTTTATCTTATGAAAAACAGATGCAGGATTTTTTTTAAATAAAGATATAATTTCAAAACTAAATTTTTAGTCCACAGTGTTTTAGCATCGAGTGTAGATATCAAAATAATCTATTTCCTGCTTCTTTCTCTTTTTTATTGTATCTTCTACATCTATATCCTGATAATTCATATAATGAAACGATGTCATCCTAAAAACAAGATGTGTTAAACTTACAGAACCCAACAGTGATGCTGGTCTATTGTTCACAAAACTCAACTAATTTAAGTGTTTCAGCACTATAAATAGTGCTAATGATTTTATTAAACTTTGTCTAATTCCTCAGTCTTTGGTTTACCACACTATATGAAATCTGGGAATCTTGCTGACGTCCGAGTTCTGAGGTTGAGGGAGCCATCTTTGATCGCGTTATTGATCAAGTTCTAGCCTGGAAAACCTTCAAAAACACCATTTTGTACCGTGGAAGTAGATTCCTCATGAATTTGCACTGAAATCAATGCCATCATAACTTATCTTAATCTTGATGCTGTATCCTGTGTACTCGACAGCCATATTTGCTTTTAAACTAAGCCAAAAATTTGGATCATCTTGATGTTTGTTTAACGTTTGACTGATTTCTAAAATGCAGTCAAAATGCAGTCAGGAATTCCGTTTTTTTTTTTTTTTTTTTGGGGGGGGGGGGGTAATTTACGAGCGCATGAGAGAAATTTTATTTTATTATTTGAGGATAAAAATGGGTAATGCGAATTGTTGAATAAAATGCGGATGAGCCTGAGAACCAAGTTACTATTTTTTTAGGCCTCATCTCTTTTTTTCATATCTGAGGATTGAGAACAAACAGTCCACGGATTTTAACTTAAATCAACATATATGTGTTCATTATATAAATAATATTTTTTTTATATCCCCTTTCGAAAAATCGAGGGTATATTGCTTTGCTGCTGTATGTCAGTTGGTAGGTCTGTCAACCAGTCTGCCTATTGGTCAACTAAGTTTCCTTCATTTTCTTCACAACCATTGCACTTACTGAAATGAAACGTTGGTATACAGATTGATCAAATTAATATCTAGGTCAAGTTTCTTTTGACAGAGTTATGCCCTTTGGAATAATAATTCGCAAATGAACAGTCAATCAAGAGTTTTAAAATAGATTTCAGCATTATAAAAATAAAAGTCAGTATCTTAAAGCCGCTTCTAAAGACCGATTCTAATCGCGAAAAAATATATTCCTTTCTCTTCTTGAAAATTAATTGTCCATAAATTGTTTTAACTTTCGTCAAACCATGTCCCCAAAGTCTTTCTTTCAAAAGATATGAAAATTCAAAAGTAAAAAGAATAATTTTTGTTAGGTCACAAAAAAAATAATCGGAGTAAATCCTATGTTGATATCGCATGAAATCACCTTTCACCTTTGAAAAATTAAATTTATCGAGTATATCTCATGAAAAACAAGCATTTTTTTAACAACAAAGCACTTATACCTGTACACAGAAAATATTTTAGCCTTTTTTACTTAATTTCTGTTTTAAAAAATCTTTAAAAATATCTGATTTTTCTTTATTCTTTAAAAACATACGCATATTTGAATTATCTTCATAATTAGATATAACAGATCCATATTTTTTTTTTCAAAGGTGACTTCATAACAGATCTTACCCTCCCGTTAGGAACTTCTGATTGTCAATAAGGTTTTTGATCTATGTTTTCCATGTAAGGATCGTTGTAATAAACTTTCAAATCAATCTTATTGTCTATTTTTATATATTATATAGGTAATGACGTATTTTTATTGTTTAAGATAATATGTGCCTGTTTTGGATTAAGCAGCTTTAATTTCGTGTGTGGTGCTTCTTGCAAAATTACGCAATATTTAATTCCATGTGTATATTTAGGAATCTACAGTATTTATTAAATGACGATAATTAATTCCACGTGTATATTTAGGAATATACAGTATTTATTATATGATGATAATTAATTCCACGTGCATATATAGGAATCTACGGTATTTTTAATGTGACGATTATTAATTCCACGTGTATATTTATGAATCTACAGTATTTATTAAATGATGATAATTAATTCAACTTGTATATTTAGGAATCTACGGTATTTATTGTATGATGATTGAATATTTTCCAGCTCCCTGGTTGGCTGCTCTAGATTGAACATAAGAGGATCTAGGACATAGGGCATGAATACCCATGGCTTTGAATTAGTAAGGCAACATACATGTAACGTGTATTCAGGGTATAAATTTTGATGTAGATATCTTGAATAGTTAAGAACTTTAAAACTGGGTTTCATAAAAAAAATCAAACAAGAGGCTCAGGGGCCACATCGCTCACCTGAGCAATTGGCTAGGAAAAAGAACAAATCAGATCAGAACTGAAAGTTTACTGAGGGGAGGGGGCTTGAATTTTAACCCCCAGGGGGTCATAATTTAAAAAAAATAGGATCTACACTACCTGAGGATGATTCCCTATACATATCACTAGGCATGGCTTTGAAATACTTGAATAAAAGATTTTAAAAGGTTTACCTATATATTCCTATGTAAAACTTTTATTGGCCATTTGGCCCCACCTTACAATTTGAACAAACTTTAATCTACACTACCTGGGGATAATTCCACAGGAGTTTAATCTTTCCTGTCTAAATGGTTCTAGAAAAGAAGATTTTTATTATATATTCCAGGACCTATGTAAAACTTTGATCGGCCATTTTGGCCCCACCCTACCCCTTGGGGTCATGATTTGAACAAACTTGATTCTACATCATGATTTGAACAAACTTGAATCTACACTACCTGAGGATGATTCCACATGACTTTCATCTTTCCTGGCCCAGTGGTTCTTGAGAAAAATATTTTTTTTTAAAATGCCATTAATTTATCTCTAATTCATAATTATCTCCCATTGGAAAAGGGCGAAGCCCTTCATTAGAACAAACTTGAATGCCCTTTACCCAAGGATACTTTGTAGCAAGTTTGATTGAAATTGGCCAAGCGGTTTTTGAGAAGAAGATGAAAATGTGAAAAGTTAACAATAACTACAACGACAACAATGACGACAGCGACAGACAACGGACAAATTTTGATCAGAAAAGCTCACTTGAATTTTTCCTTTAAATATGTCTCAGAATTTTTTCTACCTTCTAAAACTCCATCTCTAACAATAAAGAGATGATGATGGACTTCCAGTCCCCTGGTGGACTCTGTAACTTCACTGACATCTTGGTGTTTCCCTCTTAATCGCTTCAGCAGTGTTGTTAGTCCCCTGGATGACTTTGGAGCTTTGCTGACATTTTGACTTTGCTTTCTTAATCTCTTTAGTAGCGTCGTTTTTCCAGCATCAGCACATCCAACAAGTATTCCTCTGGCATGGGAAACACTTGTCTTCTTCTTTCTCAGAAACTTCTTCAACTCATCCACTTTATTTATATCATCACTGCTTGGATCTATAACAAAAACAGGCATGTTCTCAGAATAGAAATGAAAACACATGCATAAAGCACTAGAATTTGAATTTTTTTTTAAAAAAAATGCACTTTACAGGTGTTCCAGGGTAAAATATGTTACTCTAGATCTGTTATTTTTATGTCTTATCTTTCTAATTCAGTCCCAGAATAATATCTGATATTTTTGCTTTGGTCATATGATTTATGTCATGAGCTAAGAACAAGGATTGAAATTTCCTCTGTTAAAAGTTTACAAACATAGATAATACTATTTTTGTAGCAGAAAAATAGCTATGTTTTTTACTCATAAAACAAGAAGTCTATTGGCGACATGAGTCACCTGAGTAACTTCGGAGATGCCTTTTTGTTAGTCCATTAATTATACACTGAATTGACGACGGATTTTTTTCCGTTATTTCCTGATCATGACAACGAGCACACAGCAGGTGTGACCGGTCAGCAGGGGATGCTCACTCCTCCATAGCACCTGATCCCACCTCTTATGATTCGGAGGTCAGTGTTTGCTCTGCTCTTATTTTGTATATTGTTTAATGGACGTTAAGATTGAATACTGTTCGTTATTTCCATATCCTTCTCCATCAACAGCAAAATCAGGATTTTTAATACAATCCCCCCCCTTGTAATACATATTGAGCCCATACCCCCCCCCTTCCCGGGGTCAAGATTTTAACAATTTAGAATCAACACTACCTATATTGCTTCGACTTAAATTTCAGCTTTACTGGCTCAGTGGTTCTTGGAAAGAAATTTTCTAATTTTTTTTCTATATATTTCTATGTTAAACGTGGATCCCCTATTGTGTCAATGTGACACCACCTGCCCTACCCCCGGGGGTGAGGATTTTGCCAATGTGGCATCAACACTACTCCCATGATACTTTAACACACGTTTTAGCTTCCATGGCCTGTTGATTCTTGAGAAAATGATTTTTAGAGAATTTTTCCTATACATTTCTTTTGTTAAACTAGGATCCCCTACTGTGACCTCGCCCTTAGTATCCCCATGGGTCATGATTTTAATAGGTTAGAATTTTCCTTTCCTAAGGATAATTCCGGGTAAGTTTATTTTTTTTCTTTGCCACTGATTATTGAGAAGAAGATTTCTAAAGATTTTCCCTAAATGTTTCAGTGTTAAACTTGGATTCCCTATTGTGGTTCCGCCCCCCCCCCCCCCCCCTTCGCCAGGATCAGCAGCTTCTACATAAGTGTCAGGTTTTCTGCCCAGAGTTTCTTGAGAAGAAGATTTTTAAAGATGTTTCCTATATATTTATATCAAACGTAGATTCCCCATTGTGTCCCCATCCTACCCCTGGGGGTCATGATTTTAATAAATCAGAATCTACACTACCCCATGAAGCTTCCACATAAATTTCAACTTTTCTGACCAAGTGGTTCTTAAGATGACTATTTTCTAATGACCCTACCCTATTTTCATCTTTTCTTGATTATCTCCCATTGTAAGGGGACTTGGCCCTTCATTTTGACAATTTGAATTCCCCATCACTCAGGGATGCTTTGTATCAAGCTTTGTTAATATTGACCCAGTGGTTCTTAAGAAAAAGTTGAAAATTAGTTAAGTTTACAGTCGGACAGACAGCTAGACAGATGGACACCGGACAAAATGTGATCAGAAAAGCTCACTTCGGCTCAGGGATCTATTCTGCTAATAAACCAGAAGTCTCTGTCAAATTGAAGCTCAACTAGTTTGTACTTATAGTAAGGAAGAGAAAGTGCTTAAGCAGTTGGGAATTGAAACTTAATAAAGTTCCGCGCCACAGCATGATACGCCTGTCAAAAATTACAATTTTCTTCAACAGTTAAGCTTGCAATCACGTCAACCCTGATTCTAAATTTCCATGATTTTTCCATTCCTAAAAATATTTATCCATCCCCTTTGATGTAGGCATTAGTTATAATAAATATTACATCACTGATAGATTTCTCTGCTGGTTGTGTTAGACCTTGTCAAATGTCCATCATATTAAACAATATCAAATTAGTCTTAACAAATTAATCTATATCAAATTAATTTTGATTGATTGATTGATTGTATATTGTTTAACGTCCCTCTTGAGAATTTTTCACTCATATGGAGACGTCACCGATGCCGGTGAAGGGCTTCAAATTTAGACCTATACTCGGCACTCAGGGCCATTGAGCAGTGAGGGTTCTTTATCGTGCCAACGCCTACCGTGACACGGGACCTACGTTTTTAAGGTCATATCCGAAAGACCCGTGACTTTCACTTCTAGTGCTGAGCGCTTGGCGAAGGAACAGTCACTACCTTTGTTTACGTCTAATGTATGAAACGGTGCCGCGATCGAGAATCGAACCATGGCCTCCCGATCACGAAGGGAACGCTCTACCACTAGGCTACCTTGACCGGTAATTAATTTTGAAAAGAAAAGGCTGGCCATCAAATGACATATGCTATAAACCAGCCAACATTTCTTCTGTCTAATTCCCAAAGGTCATCATACAGCTTGATCAGAGTTAAGACAGCTAGGCTGAACTCATTAATTAATCTTTAACTGGGTGCATGTCTACTCATTAATACCAATAGATAAATGGGTCTGCACAATCTACCATAACTTTTTTTTAAAAGATATGAAATACTCAAAGATTTTTTTTGGTTGACATTAATGATGATTTAATGTCCGACAGGTTTTAATATACAATTCATATGGACATGCTGATTCCACCCCAATCCCATGAAATTAGTTTTTATAAATTAATAATTTTATATAATATAAGATTAGTCTACCATGCAATATTAAATTAATTTTAATTACTTTTCATTAAATTCATTTTAAAACTTAGGCTAGCCAGCAAGAGTTATTTTTAATCCAACAGGCTCACACATTTGCCCAATACTCAAGGGATATAGATAAGACCATGCTCTAGCTATTAGCAAACTCCTCACACTCAAAACACATTAATTTCTCTGTAATTTGACATGCAATTTTCTGTTAACCGAATTCTTCTTGAGTCTTGACCAGTGCTTGATAATTACACTCATTGGAGAGGTAGGATTTCTCTAACATACATAATATTTGTTATAGATTGCTGTCAAGTATATGCTTGAAAAAAAATAACTATTTTCTTGATTTAACACTTTTTTAATAAGGACAGTGCAATACTCTTACATTATTTGGGATGTGTAAATGAATAGTAAAAAACATTGTTTTTTAAATTTCATTTAAATCAAAGGTCACAGTGACTTTGAATTAGGTCGCCAAACACCTTCTACCTAAGATGCATAAACTGGCCAAGTTTGATGATTGAAAGACTTATAGTTTTCTAGTTTTTGGCCGGAAAGGATTTTTCCATATTTGGCTATATCTTCTTTATTAAAGGTCAGAGCGACCTTCTTTTTGTGCGCGACACACCTTCTACCAAAGATGCAACAGATGACAAAGTTTGATAATCCTAGGCCTAACAGTATAAAAGTTATGAGCCGGAAACGAAAAGCTAACAGACAGACAGACGGACAGACGGACGGACAAGAAGCCTATAACATAATACGTCCCATCTTAAGACGGGCATATAACAACAGCAATACATAGAATAATGATTCTTGATAAAATCTCTTTATGTTCTTAGTGTAGTCTACTTGTGGGCCAAGTTATATTAAAATCAGATCAAAACTGTAGGAGGAGTGGCATTTTGAAACACTTTTACAGAAATTTCTATCTTTAGTAAACACGGCAACACCGTTCATTGAAATTAAAAACAGATATACAGAATTATGTATCTTAGTGTGATCTACTTGTGTGCCAAGATATATTGAAATCAGACCAAAACTGTACTAGGAGTAGCATTTTGAAAAAAAAATCACAGAAATTTCTATTTTTAGTAACCATGGCAACATTCTTCATTGAAATCAAACCCTATGTATAGAATAAGGTATCTTAGTGCAGTTTACTTGTGTGCCAAGTTATATTCAAATCAGACCAAAACTTTTGGAGAAGCATTTTGAAACAATTTTACAGAAACTTCTATTTTTAGTAACTATGGCAACAATGTTCACTGAAATCAAACATAGGTTATTAGAGATTACAGAGCTCACCTCAACGTGTGTTGTCTTTAAGTAAGGCAAATTAAGTCACACAATTAACCAACAAAAAGTTTACATCCAAAAATGCAACATTTATGCAAAGGATGAGGTGACTTGCGGCCCCTCGTATACTGACAAAAAATTAAATGTCTTAATTTTACTCAAATTTTTGCATGTAACTAATCATTGATGTGTGTTCCTTTATAGAATACTATTTTTAACAAAAATAGAATCGTAATTTGAAAGTTATAGATCTTTTATTGGGGTAGGGGTATCATGTTTACATTCAATTCCCATTGCATTTTAACCCCGCCCCAATCTTTGAAGCCCTTAAAATATACGAGCGCAGGTAGGTACAATTTTCTCCTTTGGCTGGTCACTGTATTTTATTGAAATCTACCTATATGTGAAAGGAGAAAATTGTACCTAACTGCGCTCACATACTATTTTTTAAAAATTGTAAAATCTAGTTGCCCTTTCCCATTATAAACAGATCGACAGAACTGGATTTTCTGACGTAAGAATGAATTCATATGCTAATCGAGGCACAGGCGATACTTTCTAACTGACCAATCAGCTAAATGAAATCCGTTACGAGTGAGTACCACAATAATACTATGGAAACGTGCTTGGAATTTTACTGCTTTTCGATATTTTTTATGCATTTGAGTCGCAGATTAGACACGGATCTATACATATGTATCATTTCCGAGACTACAGTAAAATTTATATACAGTTACAAACAATTGATAGAATATACATGATATGCAATAGTTTTAAGTTTTGTAGCGTGTTTGGTGAGCAATTCGCTAGGTCTACACGTATTCCCGAGTATCGGTGAATACAAGTTTCATGTGCATTTTTTGGTCCTAAAAACCGTAAATGCTGAAAATTCATGCGAATTATTAAGTATAAACAGCATTGGATGACCATTATAAAAGTTTGAAATGTAGAAAAGGATAACAGGTAAATTGACCTAAACCACGTGTCAGCGATAATATGGAAACGTAGTAAACCAGCGTGTTTTGTTCTTCTGTTATCGGATTGGACAATGACTAAGTGCGAAACAATAACAATAGCCATATAAGGTGTTCTCAGACACGCATATCCTTCTATTGTACTAAGACCCGCCCATTCCCTTGCCGCAAAAGAAAATATTCGCACAATCCTGGCCGAATTTAGCTTTGATAGGGTCTAAAAAATCAAAGATAATGCAGTATTCCTTATAATTAAAATGTGTCTGAACTATTGAAACTATTCAATAGGCATCGTATTTATTCACTCATGTTTGAAAACTACCAACATCGTTGTAGATTAAATATAATTCGACATGGAAAAAGGGGCCCCAGATAGCAGTTATGTCACATCATCCTTTGATACTTTGGAATAGACCTATATAAAAACTAAAAACTAGTTCTTCATCATGAAAATGTAATTAAAATCCAGCAGCGAAAGCAAGATTGGGAGTTTTCATCCCTTGATGCATCATTTGTACAACTGGTTTATATGAGCCTTATAGTTTCTTGGTGATAGACTTGCACCCATAACTTTTACGAGGTCTATTATCTGGAAAATGTATGTCGAATTCAGCATCTGAAGCAAGTCCATTAGTGTGCATCCATGCAAGTTTGGCCAACATAGGGCTTAAAGTTACTTGCAAATGAAACCTGTATAAAAAAATTAACCTTTCCACTAATCCAGAAAATGTAAGTCAGATTCAGCATCCGAAGCCAGCCTAGTAGAATGCATCCTTACATGCACCATCAATGCAATTTAGTCGTTATAGGGCTCAAAGTTACTTGGAAATGAATCCTGCACCATAAACTTTAACCTGTTTACTCGTTGAGAAAATGTTGGTCAGATACAGCATCCGAAGCAAGTCTGGTAGTATGCATCCTAAGATGTACCATCCATGCAATTTAGTCGTTATAGAGTTCATAGTACTGTACCTTGGAAATGAAACCTGCACCCAAAATTTTAACCTGTTCACTCAACCGGAAAATGTAGGTCAGATTCAGCATTCGAAGCAGGTCTTGTAATATGCATCCTAAGATGTACCATCCATGCAAGTTTGGTCATTATAGGGCTCAAAGTATCTTCGAAATAAAACCTTCACCAAAAACTTTAACCTGTTCACTCAACCGGAAAATGTAGGTCAGATTCAGCATTCGAAGCAAGGCTGGTAGTATGCATCCTAAGATGTATCATTCATGTAAGTTTTGTCATTATATGTCTCATAGTAACTTGGAAATGAAACCTGCACCAAAAACCTTAACCTGTTCACTCAACCGGAAAATGTTGGTTAGATTCAGCATCCGAAGCAAGTTTAGTAGAATACATCTTAGGATGTACCATCTATGCAAGTTTGGTCATTATAGGGCTCAAAGTATCTTCAAAATGAAACCATCACCAAAAAAATTAACCTGTTCACTCAACCTGAAAATGTAGGTCAGATTCAGCATCCGAAGCAAGGTTGGTAGTATGCATCCTAAGATGTATCATCCATGTAAGTTTGGTCAACATAGCGCTTATAGTTACTCGGAAATGAGACCTACACCAAAAACTGCACCAAAAATGTTAACCTGCACCAAAAACATTAACCTGGTCATTCCTTTGCTGAAATTGCAGCATCTGAAACTTTGACTGGTACAATGAAACACACTAGCAACATTTTCCATGCATGTCTAATCAATATAGGACATAGAAGTACTTAAAGAGAAAACTGCTCCAAAAAACTTAACCTTAACCCGGGACGCCGACACCGACGACGACGCCGAGGGTATCACATAAGCTCCCCCCAACTTCGTTGAGGTGAGCTAAAAACTGATACATAGAATTATTTATCTTAGTGTAGTCTACTTGTGTGCCATGTTATATTGAAATCAGACCAGAACTGTAGGAGGAGTAGCATTTTAAAGGAATAACACAGAAATTTCTACTTTTAGTAACCACGGCAACACCGTTCATTGAAATCAAAAACCATTATCAGTATTATGTATCTTAGTGTCTAACTGTGTGCCAAGTTATATTGAAATTAGATCAAAACTGTAGGAGGAGTAGCATTTTGAGAAATTGTTTACAGACAAACAGACAGACGGACAGACACTGGACGCAAAGGGTCTCTGACCAGTAGATCTTAAAACTAACTGCGTAATCTTATCAACCTTAAGAAGTTTTAACAAGAGGCCCAGGGGCCACATCACATCACATTTGCTTGTTTTCTTTCATTCTAATTCCTGAGAATTATTCACTTTTTAACATAATACATTGTGTAAGTACAGAACAAAAAGGGTTTTTTTTAACTAAAAAAGTACTTAAAAGAAAAAGATTAAATAGCATGATAAAGTGAGACACCGTGTGACACCTCCTTCCCATCAAAACCTACCCCCCAAAAATTGTGTGTGTGTGTGAGGAAGGGAGAGGGTGAGGGAGGGTGTGTGTGAGAGTGTGTGTGTGTGGTGAAGTTGGGGGTGGGAGGGGGGTTACACTGATATGACTCTATAATCCTGGCATTGGTTTCATTTTAGCCATAAAATCTCCATGTAATATACACTAGCTATAGTCTACTATATAACTACAAGTTAATTACCCGTGCGTGTAAATTGCCCTCATTCTATGCAATATCGTCCGATGATTTGACAAGCACTGAGGCGGTATGTCCATTTTTAATTATTCTCATCAATTAAGCCAATAAAGAGAGTACTGTCATTTTATCTTTAAGCGTATATCAACACGGGCGATAACCCAAATTCAGTGCATTTACTTAAAAGTTCCAAATGTAAACGGGGCATGTAAATAGGTGAGAAAAAAAAATAAACGTTGAAAAATTAAGTTATATTTTTTCTTCATTTGGATTATACTTTAGGTTAAAAGGCATACATAACCTCTAAAATGTTTGTTATAGTTGAAATTATATTCAGTGCAAATCCTTATGTATTTTTATCAAAATTGTCTGGGAGCAATTTTGCAATTTCTTGCCACATTGCAAGTATATTGGTGGTATTCTAACAAGGCATATTATTTGAAAAATAACCTGATATGAAAATCTTCAGTGATTTTTATTTTTAGCACCAGTGACAATTCGCAAAAAAATTGAAGCGTAAAAATTAATCAACAGCTTTTTGACCCAAATTCGCAAAAATAAATCGACGTAAAAATATCCAGATTTACCGTATTATCTAATGATAAGGTCTATGACATTACCCCCATCCCCCTCCAACACTCATGAGCCCCAATTGTACAATTATTTTTCCATTTCCTGACATTTGTAGTGATCTAAAAATTTAACCTACAAACCATATAGCAGAGGAATATAAAAATATCATATTTACCCAAATAGAAGACAGAATCAATGACAGTTATTTAATCATGTTAACAAATCATTATCCAAACTGTACAAAATCAGGAATTGTTTGTCAAAGACAACAAAGTTAACAACTAAGTACACATTAAAATAACTCTAACATGTCTAATTAAATCTAATATAAAGATCAAATCATTATTAATTTGACAAGTTATCTATCCTTTCTTAAAAACATTTCTTGTTACTAAACACAAGTTAGAATGAGAATTCAATCAATTATGTAATGTATTTACACTTAAAAGTTATCACTATGATAATTCCGTAATGTCTTGTAATTACACACAGAACAATGACTTTACTATATTATACACACTAAACATTGTAAACAAACATATAAAAATATACATTTATTGACTGAGTTCGAGGGCAACATGCGTTTTGTCGGACCCAAGAACCAAACTGTCTGCCTGAGGCCGTTAGGCCTAAGGCAAACAGTTTGGTTCGAGGGTTCGACAAAACGCATTTTGCCCGAGAACTCTGTCAATAAATGTTTAGTTATACCTTTCATTTTATTATATTATATATAAATATAAATATATATATATATATATATATATATATATATATATATATATATATATATATATATATATATATATATATATATATATATATAAAGCACAATTTACAACAACTCTTAAACTAATATAACTGCCCTAAGTGAAGAAATATTAATATAGAAAGCACAAAGAAATTCACTTTTACAAGGATACCCACTTCCGCCCCAGCCCGGGGTTGAACTCTCGACCTACGGAATCTGTCTCCTAGCAGTGCAGGAACAGCGCGTTAGACCGCTCGGCTATCTAGGCAAGTTAAAAAACTTGCTTTCGATGCCGATGGAATTCTCACAACGCTGTCCTACACTACACGGTCATTGAGAATGGAAGTGAGATACAGTTATTTGGACATTAGTTTTTAGAGGATTGTGTTACCAATACATGTTGTGATGAAATTAATTTTATTTATAAAGCACAATTTACAACAACTCTTAAACTAATATAAATGCCCTAAGTGAAGAAATATTAATATATATATAATATATATAATGTAGTGTAGGACAGCGTTGTGAGAATTCCATCGGCATCGAAAGCAAGTTTTTTAACTTGCCTAGATAGCCGAGCGGTCTAACGCGCTGTTCCTGCACTGCTAGGAGACAGATTCCGTAGGTCGAGAGTTCAACCCCGGGCTGGGGCGGAAGTGGGTATCCTTGTAAAAGTGAATTTCTCTGTGCTTTCTATATATATATATATATATATATATATATATATATATATATATATATATATTTATATATACGTATTTTGTACTTAATTCCGTGATGTAACATCAGATCTATCACTGTTTAACACCAGCGAATGAAAATGAGATTAAGCTCCGCCCACTCTGTGACATAAGCGGTCCAACATCTCTCCAAGCGGTCCAACATCTCACTCAGCGGTCCAACATCGATATTTTTATGCCCGCTCAGCAAAACATTAAAAATGTTAGACTTTTTTTAGTATTGAATTGTATAGGAACAAATATCTAAAGGTATAACAATACTTCAGTATAACTTACCAGTCAGATTATCCCCTCCATAGATAAGTGTGTAGATGGTCACTGTGTTGTGGCGGTCTGATCCTACCCAGACACAGTGAGTTTTGTCATCATAACTCAGGCTGACTGGTCTGTCTCTCCCGTGTTGTTCTGTATCTAACTGTGTCAGGTAGTTACCGTATTTATCAAGCATCTGTACTGTGTAGGTGTTATAATCACACAGCAGGATGTGTGACAGCGCGTCAGTACAGATTCCCCATGGATATAGTCGTGATCCTGATGGAGGACCTCTGTAGGAGAAGCGATGTCTCCCTACACGATCTGTCACCACTACAACATCACGCCCATAGTCAGACACAATAACATCTCCATTGCGGTTCTCTGTGATGTATCCAGGATAAATATACAATCCCTGACCTGTGTTGTCGTGCTGTATGGTCTGTATGTGTTTACCTGTCTTATTGTAACGGTGTACCTGGCCTGTCATTAGATTAGACATTCCGACCAGCAGGTCTCCAGTGGAGGGGGAGCTGTAGACACACTCTGGTTCCCATGGTGATGTGTATGGTATCACTGTGGTCTTTACTCTATCTTTAGATCGTTTTATGATGTTACTGTGTCTGTCTATATAAATCACAGCACTATCCTGTGTCACTGTATGTACTCCATAGCCACCATATTCAGTTAAATCCGTCACACGATCTAGAATGTCACCTCTCATGTTAGTTAAGATTAGATTGCCTTTACCATCACAGATCCAGACCCGGTCTGTTGACACG
>NW_026931440.1:32500-47869 GCF_032062105.1 Saccostrea cuccullata
CTCTCCCTGTCTCCCTGGACTGCCGACTGGCTATTGTCAATGTAATTAGCTGTAGTACCCCGCCCAAGACCTGATAATTACGAAACGGGACAAAAGCCCGAGGAAATAGGACCCTGGGGAAAAATATAATAAAACAACCATACTAAACGTGCAGACTCACACAAGAAAACATATTTAACAAATTGTATTTTCAAATACCTGATGTAGTTTGAGTACCCGCCCAGGCTACTTCATCATAACAACAAGCCAAACAGGTCTTATCTCGGCTGTGACTTCCCGGGTACTACCCGAACACGAGCTCTCAGGTAGATAAAATTACACATCGAGGGGCTCCCCACAGGATAAGTAACAATATTTACAGTAACGCACTAGGGGTATCCTACGGGATTAAATTTAGTTTGTTACAAACCTCCCCCTTTTGAAGACTAAAGCACCATTTAGTCCAACCTATTTACAAACTAAATACATAGAAATCATCCACATATATACAAACTGGAAATATTCACCATTGATCTTGGTTTACTCTAACTCTTCACTAGACCTTGACAACGCATCTGCAATAACGTTCTGATTACCTGGAACATACCGAACTGTAAAACAAAACTCCTGCAATAGAAGACTCCATCTTAAAAGCCTCTGATTTGACAGTTTTGATCTCTGTAACCACGTCAATGGAGCATGATCAGTTTCAATAACAAACTGCTTACCTTCTAAATACACTCGGAGTGTTTTGACAGCCCAAATAATTGCATAGCATTCTTTTTCAATCACCGCATAGTTTTTCTCTGCTGCTGTAAACTTTTTACTCAAAAAGAATATTGGGTGCTTACCAGTGTCGAACTCTTGTTCGAGGACTGCGCCTGCTCCTGTAGCACTTGCATCTGTACGCAAGACAAACATTCGACTAAAATCTGGACTGTGCAATATTGGTTCACATGCCAACTTACCTTTAAGTTCCTTGAAAGCAGTATCAAGATTATCTGTCCATTTTATTTTGTGTGGTGAATTCTTTTTGGTCAAGTCTGTGAGTGGTAGGGCAAGACTAGAAAAATTAGGAATAAACTTCCTGTAAAATCCAATGAGACCGAAAAATGACCTTACCTTCTTTTTGGTGTTTGGGACCGGAACGTTTTGAATTGCTTGCACCTTTGACAACAATGGCTTTATCTTACCGTCACCTACCATATGTCCGAGGAAACTGACCTCACCAAACCCCAATTTGCACTTTGACGGTCGGGCTGCTAAATTTGCATTCTGCAACGCTGTAAAAATCTCTCTAAAATGCACCAAGTGATCTTCCCAGGAATCGCTGAAAACACCAATGTCATCTATAAAAGCTTCTGCATAGTTTTCATGACCTTCAAGGACTTTACTCACCAATCTCACAAAAGGTGCGGGAGCATTTACCATCCCGAATGGCATTACCGTGAAACTGAAATGACCAAAAGGTGTAACAAAAGCACTTTTCTGTTTTGCCTCGTCATCTAGTGGCACTTGCCAATAACCCTTAGTAAGATCCAACTTACTGATATACTTAGCTCTACTGATTTTGTTTAGAATATCATCCATTCTTGGCATCGGACGAGGATCAAACACAGTTACCTTATTTAGATCCCTATAATCAACGCAGAATCTAAGGGTGTCGTCATTCTTTTTGATGAGTACAATAGGCGCTGAGTAAGGGCTTTCCGTCTCCTCTATGATTCCCATCTCTTTCATCTGCTTGATTTCCGCCTTTACCTTTTCCTGTAGGGCATACGGAATGGAATAAGGTTTCTTCTGGATTGGTTCCTCGGTTGTCGTTTTAATGGTGTGCTGGATGTAGGACGTTTTCTTTGGAACATCTGTAAATACATTCTCAAATTCTTCTACTAACCTTTTGAGTTGTCGTTTCTGCTCTTCTGACAGTTCTGACGATATCTCAACATTATCTGATGATTCTGTCTGTTGAAGGATTGGTGCTCTATGGTTAGTGCAATCGTCCTCATCTGAAAAATTTGGTTTTGCATCCATACATGCCAAAACTTCATTGCTTTTCGGACACTTCTCTTCCGAATCTCTGCTAAGCCACTCTTTCAACATGTTGACGTGGTAAACCGGTTCTTTATTCTTGGATATTCTTACCTTGTACTCCACTGGACTTACCTTTTTCACTACTTCATACGGACCTTTCCATTGCGCCATCAGCTTAGATGTGCTAGTTGGAAGAAGTACAAGAACTTTCTGACCTACCTCAAATGTACGAGTTCTCGCCTTTTTGTCGTAGTACATCTTTTGTTTCTTTTTCGCGAGTCTCTCTGAATCTTTAACCAAATCTCTAATGTTCTGCATTCTCTCCCTCGTCTCCAGAATATAGGACAACACTGAAGCCTGTTCGACTGTAGGTTCCTCCCACTGCTCTTTCAAGATTGCTAAGGGCCCCCTAACATGTCTACCATAGAGCAATTCAAAGGGAGAATACCCAGTTGTCTCATTTGGCACCTCTCTGTATGCAAAAAGGACGTAAGGCAAATGAACATCCCATCTGTGAGGTTCAGAAGAAGCATATGCCTTCAGCATTTTCTTCAAAGTCCCATTAAATTTTTCCACTAACCCATTTGCTTGTGGATGGTAAGGGGTAGTTGTTAATTTTCTTACCTGAAGTAACTTACACAATTCAGTCATCAGTGTGGACATAAAATTGGTACCCTGGTCCGACAGAATTTCATTAGGCACACCTACCCTAGAAAACAGCTCTATCAAAGTGTTGGCCACTGTCTCTGCTTCTTGGTTTTTCAAAGGAAATGCTTCCGGATACCGTGTTGAGTAGTCCATACAAACCAAGATGTAACGATTTTTCTTCTCCGTCAGTGGAAGAGGTCCAACAAAATCGATGGCTATTCTTGAGAATGGTTCCTCAATGGGTGGAATAGGAATGAGTGGAGCTTTTGGAGTTCGACCTTTTGGTGTTCCCTTTTGACAAATAGAACAAGATTTGCAGAATCGAGATATGTCAATATACATTCCAGGCCAAAAGAAATGTTGCATAATACACTGCCTGGTTTTCTTGTTACCTAAATGTCCTGCTAGTGGAGTGTCATGAGCCAGGGACATTACCTTCGACCTCATTGTCTTTGGTATGACGATCTGGGAAAATTTCTCACCAGAATCTTTCTGAAATATTCTATACAATAAACCATCCTGTTTCTGAAAGTAAGACTTACCTTCTTGAGTATCGTCTTGTGCCATACTCAGTGCAGATTTCAAACTGTCATCTGATTCCTGAAGTTCTACCAACTTATCTCTGCTGCACCACAATTGTTTCAAAGATTCATCCTCTGAATCCTCTTCTGTTGCTTTTCTCTGAGAACTACTATTACCTTGCTCCAATTTGGCCTGCAAACGTGTCTGAACTGCAGCACAAGTGTTCTCGTCATCTCCATCCCTCTTGACTTTTTTTTCGTCCTCCATTGGTTTGAGTATGCTAACATTATTACCAATAATTACATCAGCAAAAGGAGAATCAAGGACAAGGGCATGTACCTTACCTGATACATAAGGAGTCTTCAAATCTACCATTGCCTCATCACAGTTTCTTTGAGATCCATCAGCCAGAGTTATCACTCTTGAACGTCCTGTTTTATCAGAGTCTGAAATAAACTTACTACGTACAAATACAGTAGAGCATCCGGTATCTCGTAAGACTGCAACTGGTTGATCACTCACCTGGCCCTTTACTAAATCCAAACCCAATGCTGCCGATGTTTCATTTACTGGCGACTCGTTATCAACTCCGGACAACTTAAGAATCACCCTACCCTTGGTTGTATCTTGTATATTGTCTACAACTTTAGACTCAGACTTATCTAAACACAAACCAACATTTTCTGACCTTTTCTCAGGCTTTGTACCTCTCTGACCTTTACTGTCTTGACCCTTTGACTGAGTTCTCTTAAGAAAACAGTTGGCTGCAATATGTCCTACTCTATCACAAATGAAACACTTTCTGCTATCCCCTGCATTAAAGTGAGACTTGAGATTTGACTTACCATCTTGAGAATTTGTCGAACCAAACTTGTTTGGCTTTCCCGTCGACCTATTCCCTGTACTGTGAAATTGGACACTATTGCCACTAAGATATTTACTCTTATGTGCCGCCTGAAATGCATTAGACAACGCAACAACCTCCTCAATAGACTTTGGGTCATGTTCCAGAATCCACAACTGTAAGTCTTTTGGACAACTTCTAACAACCTGTTCTCTCAAGACCATATCATACAACTTGCCAAAATCTGAATCTATTTTCTCACGTTCACACCAGTGATTGAGGTACCTTTCTACCCTAACAACAAAATCTTTAAATGACTCATCATTTGACTGCTTACCCTGACGAAATTTTTCCCTGTAATCTTCAGAAGTAAGCTCATATCTCTTGAGAATAGCTGTTTTGATAATCTCATAGTTATCACTATCTGCATCCGACAACCTTGAATACGCTTCCAAATCCTTACCTGCTAACATAGGAACTAAGCGTATAGCCCACAGGAATTTATGCCATTTCTGCAACCCAGCTATCTTTTCAAACGACCGTAAAAAGACATCAGGGTCCTGTCCCTCCTCAAACTTAGGTAACTTAACAGGTGGGCATTTAATCTCATGGGGTTGAGACCCCCCAATTTTAGCATGTTCTAACTCTTTTTCTCTTATAGCTAACTCTCGTAATTTAACATCTCTTTCTACCTCTAACTTTGCACTTTCTCTCTGCGCCTGACGCTCTTCTCTCTCTTGCGCCCATCTCTCCCTTTCTAGCTCTCTCTTTGATTCCTGCTCCTGACGCCACATCTCGAGACATTCTTTTACGTTTTAAGTCAGCCATCCATTCTGGCATACCAGACATTGTGAAAGTTTGTGAACCTGAAACACAAAAGCAAAATTAATAATAGAAACAAACTTGCAAAAAAAATATTTCCTCTATTTACCCAAGCTCAGATGTATCCCACCGCTGCCACCAAATTGTTGAGATGTGGGTTATACACTTTAAGAACTTGAATAAATGAAGGAAACAAAACAAAATGAAATTTTAACAAAATTTTATAAACAAAACAAAAGTAAATTGTACAACAAAAGAAACAAATTAAAAAATATAGAAATGAATTGTCTATCAGCAGCACGTCAGTCCTGGAAGAATGTTCTTTAAAACGTAGACAATTAATCACCACACCCTTGCTGGAGGTTTGAGTTCAGGTTTTTGAATTTCCTCTGATAAACGGGTTTTCTTTCACAAATTAAATTGAATATTATAACTTTCACAAGTATCACATATATCACATAGTAAACTTTCACAATGCCGTCTAGATTAACTTTGGTTTGAATTTATATTATTTTAAACAGGAGATTTCATTATAACACATAACTTAAAATTGCTGGTCCGGATGTGTCCGTCAGGGCTGCCGTACTCTTTCGTACTCTCTCACACAGTTGCCGCTGTTACTGCAAACCACTGCCCGTTGCAAGCCTCTCCCTGTCTCCCTGGACTGCCGACTGGCTATTGTCAATGTAATTAGCTGTAGTACCCCGCCCAAGACCTGATAATTACGAAACGGGACAAAAGCCCGAGGAAATAGGACCCTGGGGAAAAATATAATAAAACAACCATACTAAACGTGCAGACTCACACAAGAAAACATATTTAACAAATTGTATTTTCAAATACCTGATGTAGTTTGAGTACCCGCCCAGGCTACTTCATCATAACAACAAGCCAAACAGGTCTTATCTCGGCTGTGACTTCCCGGGTACTACCCGAACACGAGCTCTCAGGTAGATAAAATTACACATCGAGGGGCTCCCCACAGGATAAGTAACAATATTTACAGTAACGCACTAGGGGTATCCTACGGGATTAAATTTAGTTTGTTACAAACCCCTTATATTAAAGAAGAGGCCCATGGATGAAGATGATTTTTAAAAGATGCAATTAATTTTTCGCTTATTCATAATTATCTCCCCTTGGAAGAGAGCCTGGCCTTTCATTTGAACAAATTTGAATCCCTTTTATCCAAGGATACTGTGTGCCAACTTTGGTTGAAATTGGCCCAGTGGTTCTTGAAAAGAAGTCGAAAATGTGAAAAGTTTACAGACAGACAGACGCAGGACAACATGTGATCAGAAAAGCTCTCTTAGGCCTTTGGCTCAGGTGAGCTAAACAAACTAAATTTAGGCATAAGTCAAAACCTGTCAAAATGATATTTTCTACCTCTTCTGTAGCTTTACATACTTAAACAGCACATCCTGGGAGACCTGTCAAAATAAAGTCAGTACAATGAGTAAATATTTCTGTATAGCTTCAATGTCTTGAAAACTAATGTTATGAAATGATATATTTTAGATTACTCATGGAAATGTATACCTGGATTTTGTCAAGTCTTTAAAATACCAACCCCTTATATTAAACAAGAGGCCCATGGACCACGTCGCTCACCTGAGCACTATGGCTAAGAAAAAAATACAAATTGGTTTATTATTGTAAAGTTTAAATCCCAAAGTAGTCCAGTGACCAGTCATGGCTTTAATATTCTTGAGAAGATGAGAATTTTCCTATATATTTCTATGTAAAACTTTGGTCGACCATTGTGGCTCTTCCCTACCCCCGGGGGTCATGATTTGAAGAATTTGGGATCTACACTACCTGAGAACGCTTCCTTATAAATCTGATGAATTATGGCTTTGTTATTCTTGAGAAGAAGATTTTTAAAGAATTTTCTTATATATTTCTATGTAAAACTTTGGTCGGCCACTTTGGCCCCGCCGTACCACCTTGGGTCCTGATTTGAACAAACTTGAATTTACACTACCTGAGGATGTTTTCCCATAAGTTTCATCTTTCCTGGCACAGTGGTTCTTAAGAAGAAGATTTTTAAAACATCTCACCAAATTTTCCTTAATTCCAAATTATCTCCCCTTGAATGAGGACCTGGCCCTTCATTTGAAGAATTTTAAATCCCCGTCACTCGAAAATGCTTTGTGGCAAGTTTGGTTGAAATTGGCCCAGCGGTTCTTGAGAAGTCAAAAATGTGAAAAGTTTACAGACAGACAGATGGACACCGTACAAAATGTGATCAGAAAAGCTCACTTGAGCCTTCGGCTTAGATGTGCTAAAAATTTAAAGATTTTTTAAACCTGTTAAAATCGTGATTTCTTCCTCTTCTTTAGCTTTACATAGTCAAGCAGCACATCCTGGGAGACCTGTCAAAACAAACTCAGTACCATGAGTAAATATTTCTGTATAGCTTCAATGTCTTAAAAGACTAATGTTATACATGAAGTATGGCTTAATTTAGATTATTCATGGAAATGTTTCATGATGCATTGATAAAAGTTGTCTGATACTCTCAAAACTGTAACACATTTCTTAATTTACTTTCCGATTGTCACAAACCTGTTAGATATAAAGGTAACTAGAAATATGTCCAGAGGACATGAATGCCCCACTGAGGGTATATTAGTTAAGCAACATGAAAATTTGTATAGATGTATGAAATTTTATCAAAATATCTTAAATAGTGATGCAGTTGAAGTGCTTACATTTATTTAGTATGTAATAATGACACTAATTTCATTAAAGTGAGGTCAAAGTCAAAGGAAATGCCAAGGTCAAACAAGAGGCCCATGGGCCACATCGCTCACCTGAGAAACTTTGGCTGTGCTGTACTTTAACAGATATCCCCCCTTTGTAATACAAAATGTTTGTTTTCACTCTTTTACACTTGCAGACTATTTTGTCCTGTTTTAAATTCGCCCTGTCAAAGTTTTATTCGAATACTGTATTATTTGAATTCGCCCCGTTTTAAATTCGCCCAAACGAGGCTAGGGCGAAAGGAGCGAAAATAAAACGAGGGCGAAAATTTCCCTGTATACAGTATGCCAAAATAGTAGGCAGGGTTTGACACATAGTGCACTTGCCTCCGGCTCGTGCACCATGTGTCAAACCCTGCCTACTATTCTGGCATAGTACATGTACATGCATAATGCAACACTATTACAATGTATATAAATCTAGCATTCCTGTATTATCTGCTTTTTATTAACCAATGTACACTTTCTAATCATTTTCCTCTGACAGAAAGATGGATAACTCTGTAAGAATGCTGCATTTTTTAAACATTCATAAAAAGCTTAATTTTCACCTGATCTGAGAAAAAAATCACTCATACTTTACACAATGGACTTTAAAAAAACTGACATTTTTTTTACTCCTTAAAAATTATTTGGTATTGCTACCGTTGCCCAGTGTACAATACCATTGTTTTCAGAATTCTTTAGTAGCAATGCCCAATAACTTTTAAGGAGTCAACAAATTGTCAGTTTTTTTATGTCCATTGTGTAAAGTATGACCCACTCATTCCATATATCAGCAATCATTTCTTAAATTAGGTAAAAATATAGTTTTTTATGAATGTTTAAAAAATGCAGAATTCTTACAGACTTATCCATCTTTCCGAGGAAAATGACTGGAAAGTGTACATCAGCAAATTAAAAGCAGATACTACAGGAATGCTAGATCAAAACAATTTTAAAAAATAACCTATTTACCAGTTGGTTAATTTTACCTGAAATTTCATACTATTCTCGTGCCACTTTTGAGGCACAGAAGAAAATGTGACACAGAATGTAAAATGCAAGAGTTGTCTTTCTTTGTTTTCCTTATTGATACAGAATAGGTTATGTCTCATTATTCGTATGCTGTGTTGTCGGTTAAAGTAATAAACTTATCAATAAACATCAAAGTATGATTATAAATGAAGTTTTTATTTGACTTTCATTGTTTTCTTCACCAAAGTAAGTCAATCTTGAAATTTATTCTTGTTCACTTTAAGATGAACTCTACTTTCATTTTCGCACATGAAATAGCCTTTGAACGAAAGAATCTGGGTGGATTAAGCGAGTCATATGCCTACGCAAGGGCAAGTAAAATATCGATTAAATAAAATCTTGCAAATTCCACTTATTATTAAATTTGGGAGTTATTTATAACCATATGCATACAGTAAAGATAAAACTTGAATCAAGTTACTTACAAATTGATTGTAAGTAACCCGCCAAAATGGTAATACGCTTTTTTAACCGTAAAAATGATAGAAATGGATGTTAAAACTGTGCTTTTTATATAGAGTGGGTCTTCGTGCCATGTTTTGTAAACAAATATTCAAAGGGTATGCAAGGATGTATCTCTCACCATTTTTAAAAAAAATGGTACGAAGACCCACTCTATATAAAAAAGTTAGTTTAGGCCATAATGAAAATATTCCTAGATTCTCATCCCAGCCCGCCCCGATTTTTTACCCCCGCCTCAATTTTTTTTATTTCTGTTTTTCGTCTTAATTTTGATTGGGATCGATATTCATCTGCCATTCTAGTTTCGTTTTAAATCCCTCAAAAGTCGACATGATTTTGACAGCTGAAAAGATAGTAATTGCTGTAATAAATGCCTCTACATTTTAAACAAGGGTCATGGGTTGAAAAAGATTGGTGATGATGTGAAGTAAAAGATAATTGAACCTTTACTATGACTTTTATTTGGGTATTGTAGATGAAATTCGGCGGTTGACCAGGTCAATAAGAAATCTGCAAAATTGAAAAAACATAAAATAAAAGTCGCCAGCCCGCCTCGATTTTTAAAAAAAAATTGGATGAGAATCTAACAATTTATTTATTATGACCTTACCTACTTAAATTTTGCAACATATTCTCAAAAACTCTAAGCACAGCTTTGCTTTAGCTATACATATAGAACTACATGTGTATTTGCTATTTAAAGGGAAATTTCTGTGCGACTTCGTGGCTCAGTAGTCATAGCGCCGGAGTTGAAGCATCCAGTTACCTGTCGCGAGTGTTCGAATCACAATTTTTTAAAGTTCAGGTTAAAAATTAGATAAACATATTTTTTTCACAAAAACAAAATGAATAGATAAGATGATGAATTGATTTAATGTCAATTAATGTTTTTCCTATAATATACTTGTTTTCAAGCTACACGTGTTTATAACAGTTAAAAGGAAAGGTAAAGCGTGCCATCTCCCAAACCTGAAGACATAATTTTTTGACAGAACAATTAACACGCAATATGAAAATCATCACGTTAAAAATACTGTAAACATATACATATTGTCATTTGGACAGTACTGTACAAAGTTTATTACAATAAATGTTTAGGTAAATCGTACAACTATGAAATTTCCGAAATGCTTACATAGCGACAAAATCCGTGTGGACATATGACTCGCGTTATCCCCCCCCCCCAAGATTCTTTCATGATTAAAATGCTTCAGCATTGTTCAAAAACAAGGATATAACATTGTATCACCTTGACAATGAAGTAAATAGACCGCTAGACGTTCAATTTACATTGTTTACATTTTTTCTACACACGTGTTGGCTGCTATACTGGATATGAACGATCCGAATTTTCTCCAGTTGGCCTTAGAAAAATTTGTGTTTAGAACAAGAACGGTTGAATACTTGCCTGCATGTGATATGTATTTGTAGTGGTATAACAGAGGGGGCTACTTGTGCATGTTTTGACATATTACTCGTCCGTATATGAAAATTAGAGAATTCTTAATTTTTCAATTTATTTTTTAAAAGACTAATTGCGCCATACTTCAAACATACTAACTTCATAGAAAGGTCATCAAAACGTTTGAAAAAACTAGGGAAAGTAGTTTATTAAGCCGTACTTTTCAAGCTCTTTTCCAATACGGAATCAAAACGAGGCTGAGGGAATCTGGAAAGTTATCTCCCCCTTGCTTGGAAATTGCTATTTTCAACAAATTTTCATTTTTATTCTAATGAGGGTATTCAGACACGCCAAAAAAAATATAAGGTGAATTCACCATGCATCGGACACCCTTGTACTTCAACAAATTCTAGCGATATTGCTACCAACAGAAAATTATCAAAATGGAGCTTAACACTTGTGATCAAAATACAGATTTGGGACAAATTCATATGCCATTTAATGAGAAAATGTCACCAAAAATTCATTTTTTCCAAAAAAAAAAACAAAATATTCACCATGGATTGAACATTATTTACCATGCATTGGACAGACCATATTTCGACAGAAAATATCATACATTTATCACAATACTTCAAAATCTTTGATATGGATATAATTTTATATTCTTTCTAAGAAATAACCTAAGAAATAAATTTATTTGACGATATCGTTATACAAATATTGAAAGATTCAAGATACCTTACTCAGCTTTAGAAAGGCTTTAAAATGCTTGTAATGCAGTGATTCGCGCCTTTTTCTAATGAATTAAAATACTGTGGTTTGTAAAAATAAATTGCGTCAGATTCTAGACGCGATATATCGATAACTTCTATCTTGACTGTAAATTTAGAGTTTTTATTTTCCATTTCTGCAAAAAACAACTGTCAGTTGGGTTCTGTATGAAAATGGTAGTGATTAACTTTGTATCAGAAAGTGTCCGATGCATGGCTAATTTGTGTCCAATGTACGGTGAAATGAGTATACTAGTAAAAAGCATCTCTAATAAGATTTAATTAAAAATTGAAGTGAAATTTCTTTATAATTTATGTAAAATTACAAATCCCCGACAAAATCCACCAAAGTCCGACTCATTCCGTGGAAGTCGAAATTAAAAGAACGATAACTCTAAAAATTGCAAAATCATAAATTTCAGGTTATTCCCCTTTGATGATGTAAAATTGCGGGGTTTTTTTATTACAACATGATCAACACAATCGGTAAATTGTTATTCGAGAAAAAAAAGGCCTTCAAATAAAAATATTGTCCAAACCTGACCAGTTGACCTAGTGAAAACGGTACTAATCCAACTTTTCTAACCTGATTTTTATCCTGATTTCTTTTCCATCCATTAAGAATTTTTTTCTTATTATTATTGATAAAAAAAAATCACTGATCTTCCTTCATAAATTTCTTGGAGTCGGGAAAGGCAGTGATGGATCTTTTTTCAGATAGCATCATTTTCTTTTTATTTACAGTTTAGTATCAATAAGATCTTTGCAAAAGTAAAATTCCATTTTTTTTTCTTCAGTTTATTATTTTTGTTATTAATTCTATTTCTATATATTCATTTTATTAATAATTCATTTGATTATTGTCAAAATTTTCACAAACTTAATGTAGAAATTGAGATCGACATACATACATGTAATCTTGTCACAAGCAGAACATTTTAAAAAAAATAAGAAAATTTTTTCATGATAATTCAAGTAAAAGAAAGTAATAATTATTTAATCGTTTTTTATAGCCCTCTCTTTTATTTTAAACCAATTACTAGGTTAAAAACAATGATCACAGTAATTATCAGTAAATCTCAGCATTGACAGTACCTCAACAGGAATTATCAGTAGTTCTCAGCAGCGACAGTACCTCAACAGTATTTATCAGTATTTATCAGACTCAACAGTAAAAGCCATCAGTAATTATCAGTATTTATCAGAAACAACTAAAATTATCAGCAACAACAGTAATAATAATATAAGTAATTATCAACAAGAACAGCACAGTTTCAGTAATTATCAAACATTGTCAGTAAAATATGGGATTCTCAGCATTTTTTTCGTCCAGTAGTGTTACTTTTCTTATACTTAATACCCAGAGGTAAATCAGAGTAAAAAGAGAAAATGCATAATTTCCACTTTATCAGTTGTGCACCCCACCCCACAGGAACCATTGATCCTGGGGCCACATATTTTAAAATTTTGGAAATTTTACTTCATCATGTTGTTGATTAATACCTTAGTGCATATTGCAAGCATTAACGAGGCCCGATCTAGTTAGAAAACTATGCACTGTGTAGATTAGTTGATTTAATGCACAGAGGCAGAAAAGAAGAAATTCAAAGAAATAATGCATTGTCACTATATAATCTATATACATGTAGCCCCATCCTAGCTCTAGAACTCCTGACCCTGGGGCCATAAATGTCACAATTTTGGTAGAAGAGTCGATACTGATTACAATCATACCAACAGTTTGGCTGCTTGATGTCCAGAAGTATTGGGAATCCAGGCTCCAGAGGGGGTAGTACCGGGACCATGGAATTCACAATTTTTGTTCCCCTTCACCCATATATAGATGCAATAGGTTCAGTGCTTTCAGAGAAGAAGCTAAAAATGTTCAAATGTTAACGCACGCCGAATGACGGACGAAAACGGATAGCAATAGGTCATCTGAGTTTACTCGTGTGACATAAAAATCGGGGTCTTTAATAAATACTTTGAAGTAAAGTGATTGGATTAAAATGATTTAATTTTTTTATATAACTATATAAAACAATGCAAAATTATATGTAACAAGAATAAAGAGGATATTTTTTTTTCGATATTTGAAGTATCGGTTACTATACTGAGAGAGAAAATACAATACAAAAACCCTAACAAATATGTGTCAAAACTCGAGAGAAAAAGAGGCCCATGGGCCACATCGCTCACCTGAGCACTGTGGCAAGGAAAAAGTAGAAATTGGTTTATTATTGAAAAGTTTAAATCCCAAAGTAGTCTCATGACCAATCATGGCTTTTCTTGAGAAGATTTTTAAAGACTTTTCCTATATATTTGTATGTAAAACTTTGATTGGCCATTTGGCCCCGCCCAACCCCCGGGGGTCATGATTTGAAGAAACTTGAATCTACACTACCTGAGGATACTTCCATATAAATATGATCAATTATGGCTTTACTATTCTTGAGAAGATTTTTAAAGAATTTTCCTATATATTTCTATGTCAAAATTTTATCGGTCATTGTGACCCCGCCCTACCCTCGGGGGTCATGATTTGAAGAAACTTGAATCTACACTACCTGAGGATGCTTCCTTTGAAGTTTCATCTTTCCTGACACAGTGGTTCTTGATAAGAAGACTTTTAAACCATGCCACCATTTTTTTTATTAATTCCCAATGAACTCCCCTAGAATGAGGGCGTGACCCTTCATTTGAACAAACTTGAATCCCCTTCACCCAATGATGCTTTGTGGCAAGTTTGGTTGAAATTGGCCTAGCGGTTCCTGAGAAATCGAAAATGTGAAAAGTTTACAGACAGACGGACTACATACAAAATGTGATCAGAAAAACTCACTTGAGCCTTCGGCTCAGGTGAGCTAAAAAGCAATGTCGGTCGTCCGATCAAATAATTATGTTTTAATACGTTCTAAACAACATCAGAGACAAAATATTTGTTCAAACAACTCAAGAGCTATTAGAATATATATATTGTTTATTGATTTGAGATAGGTATATACGATTTTTTAACGCAGTGCGTACAAATTCGAAGACACTACAAGGATTTGAAAACATGTTCTTTGATGAAAATAGATATTTCTATTCATGACTTTGACAAATTGCTATAAATCTAGTGCAACATCGGACTGGACTCTGCACCCTATGTATACGAATTGTTTATATTGATGACGCCCGTAAATCATTGTATATTGTTTTGAATTTTAAAAATTAAATAAATTATAATCTATAATTGAAGATTACTGCTAACACTGCAGTGTGGCATAATAAAGAAAATGAAGCGTGTGTCCATGAACACCATATATTTTAGAATAACAATAATTAAAAGTTTCAAGTTTAACATTTACAATTTTTCTTACTGTGCCTATATTTCACTGTGTTTCAAAGAAAACAAGACAAGATGTGTTTGTGAAACACTGATGCCCCCGTATGGTAACATAGCGTATGGTAACATACCTTATAACATATGGTAACTTTTCCTATAATTATGCAAATTTAATAAATTGGTATCCAAAGTAGGATATTCCCACTGGAAATATACAATTGTGAAATATGAAAGTAGGCCAAGGTTAAAGATTTTTTCATAAGTACGAAAGTCTCCAAGGTCAAGGTAATTGGTATCCATTGAAAATTCTTGCCACAAAAAATACATAATAATGTAAAGTATGGAAGCCTTAACCCTAACCCTTCAAAAATTATGGCCAAGGTTACAATATTGAAAAGTAGGTCAAACTCCAAGGTCAAGGTCAAAGGGTCAAATTTGGTGGTACCCAAAGAAGACTTGCACCAAGAATTAAATACGTAAAGTATGAATACACTGGCCCTAACCCTTTATAGGTACTTGGACACAGATTTAAAGTTAATATTTTCTTATATTATCACGAATTATATATTTAAAAGAATTTCACACAAAATTAATTAAAAATCATTTTTCATTTAAAAGTCCATACTTAGTTAGTTATCATACCTTTTCCTATACCTATGTTATGTTATCTATCCTTTTCTACACTGAGTTTGTTTTTGCACCTTTTTATCTGCTTAGTTTGTTATCGTAATTTTTTCTATACTTAGTTCGTTGAACTTTTCTGCACTTTCAAG
>NW_026931441.1:0-48582 GCF_032062105.1 Saccostrea cuccullata
AAATCATATTAACATTCTCCATTCTTTTTTCATAGCTATTGCCATAACTTGTGCTTTAAAATACAAATATTTTTTTATGTTTTTTTAAATATTTAATTGATACAAATGAACTTTTTTAATTGTTTATATCTAAAACAAATATTCATGATATTTATTTGATTAATGAACCATTACACCACAGGTAAATATTACAGGTAATAAGCCTAAAACAGACTATACAGGTGTGAAAATCCCAATTTTGGCTAGATGGGAATAAGAAATTCAGAATTTTGGCTAAGTGGGAATAAACCGAATAAAATCCTACATTTAGTTTATTAGCATGTAAAAAATCATGTCCATTTACTAAAATCTTGAAAATTTACAACGATTTTTACTATGAGGTCATGGGATTCACGGAGCAATCACATGACGTAAGGCGACGTGACAACCTGTTTTAAACCCGTAAAGCTTTGTTTCAGTTCCTTAAATCTTTCAATTTTTCAGGTTTTTCTGATCTTTTTTCTACTTTATAATTGAATACCTATATCAAGACATGTTATTTTTCTACTATGATGTCTTGTGTATTGATTCGGATTGTAATGATTCGGATATTATTGAGATCTTTAAAAAAGTGTATGCAGTTAATCGATCAGGTATGGAAACTATGCAAATCATATAGTGTCCATGCGATAAGGGGGTATTGAGGTATCGATGGCGTTAATCATTCAAAATGTTAATCCTTCCATTCTTATAAAGCTACAACCATTTGAAAACGTTTGTCCTTTCTATGTGTAGGAAATTCCCGGTAGCATCTTGAACATCTTAATATATTTTTAGTCTGCACTGTGGCAACGCACTTTGAAAAAAATTTTCAAAGTGTGTTAAATTTGGGACCAGCTCAACACACTTTGAAAAATTTTTTCAAAGTGCGTTAAGAGTCTACATCAATATATTTTACCATGGAGACACTTAAAGCACTTTGAAAAAAATCATATTTTAGTCATGGAAAGATTTTGTTTGTTATTTATCTTTCAAAAAACAACGCCTAACCCTAACCTCAAAAATGAATTGATTTATTCCCGTCGAAAAGAGGAGAAGACGGGTATAAGATCCTCAGTCCAAATCTTTATCTTTCCAATACATAGGTGTCAGTAACAAACGGGAGAGGGGAGCAATAAACCTAGAAAGGGTAAGCTGCATTTTCAATGCTTATACGATGTATAAATCTTTCCAAAATAAGTGGGGGGCTTGCCCCCATCCCCTCCCCTGGCCCTTCGCCCAGTCTCGATGTCTATTCTATACTCAAAGCATTCATATAGTTATGTATTTACCTAACTGGTATGACGTGGAAAACTTTCAATAATAATAGTGAGTTAATTAAAACAGATGTAAACTAGAAATTTTTAAGTACAGTAAAACGTATGAGAGAGAAAGAATTTTCATAGTTTTGAACAATCAAATTGACCCCTTTTTATGCCCCCGTAAACGAAGTTTCGGGGTATATAGTTTTTGTCGTGTCCGTCTGTCTGTCTGTCGGTCTGTTTGTCCGCAAAAACTTTAACCTTGCTAACTTTTGATTTAGTAGAGATATGACTTTCATATTTCATATGTGTATTCCTTTTGACAAGACCTTTCTTTGGGTACCCAAAATTTGACCTTTTGACCTTGACCGTGGAGTTTGACCCACTTTTACTTGAAAATTTTAATTTTACTTTGGCCATATATTTTGAACAGTACACACCAGGACATTTATATTTCACATATGAAATGTTTGTCAAAAGACCTTTCATTGGATACCAACAACCTTGACCCTTTGACCTTGACCTTGTAGATTTCCATACTTATAAAAAAACTTTAACCTTGGCCATAACTTTTGAACGGTAAGGGATAGGGCTTTCATACTTCATATATTTAATCCTTGTAAGAGGACCCTTTATTGAATACCAAGAACGTTGACCCATTGACCTTGACCTTTGAGATTGACCTACTTTAAAAATGCAATCCTTGACCATAAATTTTAAAGAGTTAGGGCTAGTGCTTTCATACTTTAAATATTTGATTCTTATGACAAGATCTTTCATTTGATAACAATAACTTTGACCCTTTGACCTTGGAGTTTGACCCACTTTTACATGATTTTTTTTTAAATTTTACTTTGGCCATATCTTTTGAACAGTAGACACCAGGACATTTATACTTCACATATGAAATGTTTGTCAAAAGACCTTTCATTGGATACCAACATTCTTGACCCTTTGACCTTGACCTTGTAGATTTTTGTACTTGTGAAAAAACTTTAACCTTGGCCATAACTTTTGAACTGTAAGGGATAGGGCTTTCATACTTCATATATGTAATCGTTGTGAAAAGACCCTTTATTGGATACCAAAAGCTTTGACCCTTTGACCTCGACCTTTGAGTTTGACCTACTTTAAATAAGCAAACCTTGACCATGACTTTTAAAGGGTTAAGGCTAGTGCTTTCATACTTTTTCATATTTGATTCTTTGACAAGATCTGTCATTTGATAATAATAACTTTGACCCTTTGACCTTGACCTTGGAGTTTGACCTACTTTATAAAAAAATGTTGACCATAACTTCTGAATGGTTAGGGCTAGGGCTTTCATGCTCCACATAAGTATTTTATGTGGCAAAACCTTACATTTGATACTAATTACATTGACCTTTTGACCTATGACCTTGGAGATTTTTGTACTTATTAAAAAACTTTAACATTAGCTTACTTTCAATTTCACAATTGTTTTCCAGTGGGAATACCCTACGTTTGGTACCAATTAATTAAAGTAGCATTTAAGAAAAGCTTAATCTTTGCTATATTGTCATACGGGGGCATCAGTGTTTTACAAACACATCTTGTTATTATGATAAATGCTAAGTTGCTTGAAGCTGTCCTCTGTTATTCCCCCCTATACACCTTTACATCTACTTATCAAAGACTAGAATTAAAAAAAGAAGAAACGAATTAATGAACTTAAACAATCGTCACTCTTTTTTTCAAGACCCTTTAATTTTCCCTTTTATTTCATAAAAATCTAAAATATTTAAAACTTCAATATCTCAGGTCCTACAGTGACTTTATCATATAAAAGTTATCAAACCAGGATCTGTTATTTATCGATTATCGATTATACCGATTACTTGAAGGAATATTGATCAATCTTTACATTTTTTCCAAAGTGCGTTAATATGGTCGATATTAACGCACTTTGAAAAAAAAAATATTCTTTTCAAAGTGCGTTACCTTAATCCCAAATTTTAACGCACTTCGAAAATTTTTTTCAAAGTGTGTAATTTTTCAAAGTGCGTTGTAACACTGCACATATAATTTTTACGTAGTGCAGTGCACCATGACGCTCAATGACGTTTCGATTTTTGGTTATGTTTTTACGGGTTGATCATTAATAAATGGCTATAAAGAAGTCAAGAGAGCTCCAAATTTTTGTATATTTATTGGAAAATAGGTTACGATTTTATCTGAAAAGTTTGACCGTTTTCGTGGAAATTGCGCGCTCACAATTGAACTTGTCCGCGAACTTTTCTAACACCCCTCGTATATGTTATAGATCATGTGAGTCACTAAGTGACATGATGCTATATTTTTGTCCGTTGTTGTGCGTTGTCTGTAGTTTGTAGACGTTTGAACTCCTTCTACTTCCCATTAAAAGCTGAATTGATTTTAATCAATTTATGTAACTAGCATCTTTTAACGGAAGCTTAAAAGTGCCACTAATATTTTTTTAAGTTGGAAAAAATTACAATGTTACAGTATAAAAAAAAGAATAGATCATTTTGATATTGGTCCTACTCTATGAAAGGTAATTTCCACATTAAAGTTCGTAATTCCTATTTTAACTTCTTTTCCAACTTGAATTTTTTTTAACTCTGAAGTTGGATACAGTTCCAACTTTAATTTTTGGCATTTCTAACTTGAGCTTTTTAAAAAAACGTTTTCTTAAATTATAATTACTACCATATTACAAAAATGTTTAAATTTTTATTTATTATTGTTTTTTTTTATCATCCTGTGTTTTCTATACCTTTGATCCAGTGTAAGACTATACTGTGAATATATGTAACAAATCCTACATTTTCATGATGATTTAACTTGTCGTATTGCACTACCATGACATACTTGTATAAATATTAAATCATATTACATTATACATCTATACGATTCAAATGTAAACAGTTTAATCATATTGTAATTTTTTTATGCCCGCTGAGGGCCCTTGATTGGTGAATAAACTGGCATTGCGGTTATAGAGTAATATACTAGATTTCGTTCACCTGATTTATATATAAGGCTATATGACACATCAGCCGACAAGGGATGCTTAATCCTTCTATGCAACTTATTCCCATTCTTGCCTTGTCCTCTGCTTAATATTGATGATATTGCTTCCTGTTCATTTACATCAACTTTAAGTTTTCATTTGTCAACTCTCTGATTAAAAAGTCAATAATCTTGCTCAAATATACAACACAGAGATATTATACCTATCCGTATTTCAACATATGACAAAACACAATAGAGTAGATTTCGGGGTTTCTGGGTGACGTACCTCTGTGCAATTCTTTTAAACTAAGCTTGTGGTCTTGGTGCACAAAAAACAGGACCGGTTCTCCAATAGCTGTTTTACTATGTTGGTCCCGACGAAGTAAGATTTTCTCCGACACAGTAACGATTAAAATTTTCTGCGTGCGACACAGTAAAAATTTTGCCGACACAGTAAGATCGGTTATAATTAGAAAACAAGAGGCCCAAGGGCCTTGAATCGCTCTTCTGATATATTTGTACAATCTATCACTTCTATTAGAAGCCTCCAACTCTATTAGTATCATAAGACCCAAAATGCATTAACTTACAAAGATTGATAATATTTAGCCATTTAAGACTGAAGATATTATAATATAATTATAAAATACCATAAGTAGGTCACAGTGACCTACCTTTTGATTGAAATTTCTGAGAACTCAAGATACAGTAATTGACAAAGACTGATGATTCTAAGTAAATAAGAACCTGATATATTCAAAAGTATGTCACCATAACCTATTTTTTAGTCAACCTTCTCTGAAAACCCAAGATGCATCATCTGACAAAGTTTGACGATTCTAAGCCAAAAAGTATCAGAGATAATTAAATATAGCCTTCAAATGTTAAAAGTAGGTCACGGTGACCTACTTTTTGGTCGACATTATCCAAAAACCCAAGATGCCTAAACTGACAAAGTTTGATGATTTTAAGCCAATAAGTACCTGATATATTCAAAAGTAGGTCACCGTGACCTACTTCTTGGTAGACATTTTGTGAAACCCTAAGATGCCTCAACTGACAAAGTTTGATGATTCCAAGCCAATAAGTACTAGATATAATCAAATATAGCCATAAAATGTAAAAAGTAGGTCACAGTGACCTACTTTTTGGTAAACGTTTCAAAAATCCAAGGTGTCTAAACTGACAAAGTTTGATGATTCTAAGCTAATACGTACCTGAGATATTCAAAAGTAGGTCACCGTGACCTACTTTTTGGTCGATATTCTCCGAAAACCCAAGATGCCTAAACCGACAAAGTTTGATGATTCTTAGCCAATAAGTGCCTGAGATACTTAAATATAGTCATAAAATCTCAAAAGTAGGTCATTGTGACCTACTTTTTGGTCGTGATTTTCCCAAAACCCAAGATACATCACCTCACAAAGTTTGATGTTTCTAAGCCTATAAGTAACGGAGATACTTAAATAAAGCCATAAAATGTCAAAAGTAGGTCACCGTGACCTACTTTTTGGTCGTCACTCTCTGAAAACCATATAGGCATTGACTCACAAAGTTTGATGATTCTAAGCCAATAAATACCAAAGATACTTAAATATAGCCATAAAATGTCGAAAGTAGGTCATCGTGACCTACATTTAGGTCGAAATTTTTCAAGGACCCAAGATGCATATACTGACCAGGTTTGATGATAGTAGGTCTGAAGGTAATCAAAATATGCGTTTTAAACAATTTGAAAACAAATTCAATCAAAGGCCTGAAGGGCCTGCGAGTTGACTCGCTCGAGTCAATTGAGTCTTTTCATACATATGGGCACCATACCTCAATATATTCAGTTTATTTTGCATCTTAAGGGATTGAATACTGGTATTATATGTCTGATCCATGTTCTGTTCATAAATAAAGTGTATATTGCTTTTCTTTTATAAATACAGGTTGGCACTAATGGGCTTCCGTATTATTTTGTAACTGGATTCTATAATGAATTTCAGCACATTAGCTGAAGTGGTCAGTGTTATGGGATAATTAGGTTAAAGATTCACACAGCAAATCTGGATTCTAAAAATAGATTTTCAACAACAACTAGCTGCAGCTAATGAGAGCAGCAGGTGTTTGTGTTAGGGAGTATTCTAGGTCAATTATAAATAAACTTCAGATGGGAAGATTAGATCCGCCTAACATGCTTTAACATATATTCATACGCAGTAATTTTACATCATACAGGTATTTAATCAAAAATTTCTTTAAAAGCATATGAGGCAAAAAGAATGTTACAGTATGAAATTTTATACAGTTTTTACCTCTTAAGTTTATACAATCACTCAAACCAAAGCATTTTTTGCTAGAACTATTATATTTGGCGTATGGATCACCTTGATGAATGTGTGAAAAATTTTACAGCTCTGAAACGGTTATGTCGACAGGGAGTAGCTCGCTACGCGAGCCAACTCAAAAAGTAGGTCACAGTGACCTACTTTTTCATAAGTATGTTTTAAGGTCCCAAGATGCATCAAAGTACAAGATTTGATGATTCTAAACCTCCCAGTGTCTGAAATAAGGGGTTTAATGTTTTTAAATGGATAAGTCATAAAGTTCAAAAAGTAGGTCACAGTGACCTACTTTTAAGTTGACGTTGTTCGAGGACCCAAGATGCATCAACTGACAAAGTTTGATGATCATAGGCCTTAAAGTGTCCAAAATATGCCTTCAAATCAATTTGAAAGGAAATCCCCGCAAAATTTAAAAAATAGGTCACCGTGACCTACTTTTGAGTTAACATGATGTGAAGTCATAAGATGCATCAACTTACAAGATTTGATGATCCTAGTCCTTATAGTAAGCAAAATATACACATTTTTATTAATTGTAAATTTAGGTCAACTTTGAAGTGACCTTGAGACCACGCCCTTTGCCCCAGGGTAATTCCCCGTGCAAATTTTAATCTTCGACATATCCTGATTCTTGTATGTAAGTTTGGTGAAAATCTGCCTGGTGGTTATGGAGAAGATTTTTTTAGCAACCAGTACTTTTGGTTTTGTTTTCCTGAGTATCTCCCCTTGTTTTAGGGTCCCAACCCTTATTTTTGTATAAATGGTAGCCCTTGGGCCAAGGATACCCTGTAACAAATTTGGTACTGATTGGCCAAGGGGTTCTTGAGTTATGGCCCGTATTCTAAAAAGTTTACGCACACCGCACAAATGGCCATAGCATTAGCTCTTTGAGCCTTTGGCTCAGAAGAGCTAATAAGGATGAGCACTTAATCAGTGTATATAAGACCTTCACTTTGCATTTTCAATTATCTCCTAAATCCTCGCCGGACTTGAAGCATGAAGGAACGAAGACAAATAATTCGTTTTCACAGGTAAACTGGTATTTGCATAATTTTTTTTGTTGTCCCCCGCTTGAAAAGTAGGGGATATTAATTTGGGTTTTTCCGTCCGTCCGTCTTTCTGTCTGTCTGTAACGCTTTCGTTTCCTCGCGATATCTCGTGAACCCTTTGAGCTTTTGCAATCAAATTTTACATAACAACTTTCTGTGGCATAAGGAAGACCCCTACAGATTTTGAGGTCAAAAGGTCAAAGTTCAAGGTCGTAAACTTATACATTCTCTCTGTATGAAACACTATCCTTTCCGGGCGATATCTCACGAAGATTTTGAGCTTTTGCAATGTAATTTTATACCAAACGTCCCTAGGATTTCTCTCAACCCTCTCAAAGTGCCCCCTGTTTCTTTAATTAGTATTTATTGTATTACATATCGCTATTTTTAGCACTGGGGCATGAGGAAAGTAAATATGTATAAAACAGGTTCTCGGTGGACTGTATATTCTTATTACATCTTTTAGAACTGTTTAATAAAGGTTAAATTAGACACCATGCATTGTGTAAAATTCTGACAATATCAAACGTGAAAATTTACATGTATCTGACTTCACCTTTGCATATAATTTTCGCCTATGTAAAGTAGCTCCGTGGTCTGGTGATATGTCTCTCGCTTCACATGTGAGAGGTCTCGAGTTCGAATCCCGAACGATTCATGTTCTCTTTTTACGAAATACTTTTTTTACTAAATGATTGTATTCAGCATGTGAAATGAAAAAAATATGAGGTCTGACTTGTACAAACTCATAAAATCATCATTACAGTGTGATAAATATTCCATATAAAAAGAATCTTCTATACACATAATAATTTCAAAAGAATAAGCAATCACATCTTCATACTAGTATCTATATTGGCATATTTAATTGTCCCCCCGCTTGAAAAGTGGGGGATATATTAATTTGGGTCTGTCCGTCTGTCCATCTGTCATTCTGTCTGACTGTCTGTAACACTTTCGTTTCCACACAATATCTCGAGAACCCTTTGAGCTTTCGCAATGTTTGCATATCAACTCCATATTAATTTTGAGGTCCAAAGGTCAAGGTCGTAAATTCGCAAATTCTTTTATAACACTTTCGTTTCCGCGCGATACCTCAAAAAACCTTTGAGCTTTTGCCATGAAATTTTACATAACAACTCCATGTGGCCTAAGGAATAAACCTATTTATTTTGAGGTCAAAAGGTCAAAGTTCAAGGTCGTAAACTTATACATTCTGTCTGTGTATAATACTATCCCTTCTGGGCGATATTTCAAGAGGATTTTGAGCTTTTGCAATGTAATTTTATGCCAAAACTCCCTAGAACCTCTCTCACCCCTCTCAAAGTGTCCTGCCCTGTTTGTTTTATTAGTATTTATTGTATTACATGTCACTATTTTTAGCACAGGGGCATGAGGAGAGTTACTAACTTATAAAACAGGTTCTCAGCGGACTTTATATTCTTATTACATTAGAATTGTTTAATAAAGGTTTAATTAGACACCATGCATTATGTAAAATTTTGACAATACCGAACGTAAATATGTAAATACATGTATGTGACTTCATCTTTGCATATAATTTTCGCAACTATAAAACAGTTCCGTGGTCTAGTGCTATGTCTCTCACTTCACATGCGAGAGTTCCCCGGTTCGAATCCAGGAAGATCCATTTTCTTTTTTTTCCAAATACTTTTTTTTAACTGAATGATAGTATTCAGCATGTGAAATGAAAAAAAAATATGTGGTCTGGCTTGTACAAACTCATAAAATCATTATTACAGTATGATAAATATTCCATATAAAAAGAATCTTCCATACACATAATAAAGAAAAAGCAATCAAATCTTTATATGCATATTGACATACATGTATTTTATTTGCTTCATTATACATGTATACATTTAATAATTCTACAAATTCAGTGAGGGGGGTCTGACTTTTTCCCTAAGCGGGGACAGGAATTCTCTGAATTAGCTTGTTATTTTTTTTATTATACAGAATATATAATGATTCAGTCGCAATTTTTTTATGGCGAAGACACCGAAAATTTTAGTGCTTTACGTAAACTCTGCAACACAGTTAAATTTCAAACGCTGGAGAACCCTGAAAAAAGATTGTTTATATTCTATAAACAATGTCAAATACATGATTTTTGTTTGAAACTTGTATTATTCTATCATGAACTTCTACAAGCTAAATATAAATAATATTGATTGTAAAGAATTACCAAAAGTACACAAATGGTCAACTACATTGAATAAGTAATGTATCAATTACATTACCATAAATCTTAATATTTATATTTACATATTATTACACATATCAATTACACTTATACAAAAAAGATTGTACTTCATTACAAAAGTTACAAATACACCACATATACAGATACACACATTTATAGTTCTAGCTGCAATAATGTATCACTTCCCATATTTTTTTTTCTAATGAAAGAGCTCAAGAACATATGAAATAAAAAAAAAAGTATCAGAAAAGGCTACATTATTACAGGTAATGCAGTTCTGGTAAGTGTAAATTACCTACGAAAAAATATTGCACCAAATATGAAATCAGTTTAGAAATAATTTTGCTCAAAGTAAATGTATAAAGAGTTGTAACATTTAACATTATTCTTGTATTAAGGCACAAAATGTTACACAAAGTAAATGCAAAAGACCAGTGAAAATATCAATGTAAGTTCATTTTCTTTTCAAATATGGTCCATGAAAAAAAAAATCAATAAAATATCAGCAGAAGTATTTGTATCATCTTTTTCTTCTTTGCTACATGTAACATATGTAACCTATATGCATACAAATGAAACACCTATGGTGATAAAGCCTACGTTTTTAAAACAATTTCAATTCACTGTATATCGATGCTTCTATGTTGAAACAAATTCATAGCCCTGCTGTGGACACCATTATATATTTTATGTGAAAGTCTGCCTTGGGTCTTACTTTCCCAAAAAAGGACATTTTTAGATTTTCTCAATGTATCTTAAAAGTTTATATGGATCTGTTATTTCTCAATCTGGACTAAACGTTCTTCAGATGGGTTTTTTCAATGACTTGAGCATATTTTGGGGGTACACTTTTTACATAGGACCTGCATGTTTTTTTTTTTTTAAATGTTTTTCACCCTAATTTTAGATGTGCTTTTTTACACCATTGCACACAATACATGCAACTTTGTGGTATTCATTAATTATTTTAAAAAATGGCATTGTCTACCACTTGAGAAATGGAAAAGAGAGAAATTAAGTTAGCTCTATGTCATAATGCTCTTATTTCTGATTAAATAACAATTACATACAATATTATCATTAAAAAGTACAACATTTAAATACAGTAAAATAAACAAAAATCAAATTAGAAACTGTATTTCCTAACCTGAAAATTAACAATGTTGAAATAAATAATTAGGAAAAATAATAATACAAACAATTTGCCAACAACATAATATGCCAGAGATTGCGTATTCAGTCACACTTCTTAAGAGCAGAGTTTGACATCAATATTGTTTATTTTAGTGTATATAAACGGCAGGCTACTCAGCCATAATTTACATGTTATTCATAAAAATGTTCAATAAACATCAGGGAAACTCTTCTTTCAATTGTAAGTTTCACGAATAAATACACAAACATTGCATTAAATACTTGAGTTCATTCGTTAAAAAAACTTGAATGATAACAAATTGATTGATCTTGAATAATAGAAGATCTCTGGATTTGGATGCTAAAAGCCAAACAGTAAATTTGCCAAATCCGGTAATACCTAGTTCCAAAGAAATTACATGTAGCTGGATTTGGCAACAGGCCAGATTAGATTACATTTTAAACAAATGAAATAACCTTAAGGGACTTGATATTTACATCATATTAGACAAGATGTTGGAATTCACAGCATTTGAAATAGACAAGTTAATAGACTGTAATTAGCTATTCAAAGATCAACTTCTCATTTCAGCCTCAATTTCCTCAAATCACACATCAAATAGTTTCATCTGCATTTGCTCAGCAACTTCAAAAATATTGACCAGCAGTAGTTATAAAGTTTCTTTCAAAACATGAAATTGTTCAATATAGACAAAAATAATTTGTCTCAGGCAAAAAAAAATTAAACAAAAAAAAACTGTTAAAAAAAATCAAAACCCAATGAGAATGCTACATTATAAATGCCTACACAGAGAATACAGCTTTTTTTCGAACAATTTGGTCATGGTATATAATATAGACTTAAATATAAACTACATGTATATGATTTTAAGTAGAACATAAATATAAATATTCAATGTATAATTGCACCACTTCAATGCTCCTGCTTTGCACGATCTTCTCTCTGTTTCTGGATTGTGTCAGCATTATACAAAGCCTCCTTGGCCAAAAAGTTTTCTCTGAGCATCTGTAACTTAACTTTGAAAGGCATGTCGGGAATTAGGTACATCACAAGCCACGTACAAAACACCACTAAATTCTGAAAACAAAAATAGCAAGCTATGTACAAAACACTATTAAATTCTGAAAAAATATAATAAAGCCAAAATCACTGAAGATATATATACCATATAAGTGGAAATTTTAGCAAGACCCAAATTTAGCGAATTGTCCTTACTGTGCTTACAAATGGGTTTTAAATTTTTAGAGAGCGATTTTCGAGATATAAAGAGGTCACCAAAGAAGCCATTACAACTAAATTTTGTATTACAGATAAATTTTTACTGTCACAAAATTAATATAAAATGACCAAGATTTAATGAATTAAAAGACAAATATTACATGTACTGTGGAATTATTTAGGTTCATTGGATTCCACAGTTATACACATATTTTTGGGGCTGAATGCCAAAGAAATTCCAAGCTTTATTCATTTTCATTTCTATTTTCAAGAAATATCACAATGACCAGCATATATAAATGTACAACAATATTATTGGAAATTCTTAACGTTTTTTTTTTCTTTTAGGAAAGAGCAAGGGCTTACCTCAAAAACAACAACAAAAGCCAGTTTAGCTGCAATGATGTGCCAATACGCCATAGTGAAGTCATAGTCTCCAGGCATGCCGGGGTCTTCAGCAAAAAATCCTCGGTACCTGGAATGTATAACATTTTATCTAGGAGCAATTTGTGGTTTGAGGGTATTTCTTGTAATTATTCTTTTAAGTAAAAATGAAAGTAAATATAATGAACACAGAAACTTAAACTATAGCAATTAGCCCTGTAATGCTGGCTAATTTTACAGTGAGATTCAAACACTGTTACTCACCTGCATTCAGTAACGTTGCCAAACACATCCATTTTCTTGTCATCGGGGATACTTTGGTCCTGGAAGTACTGCACCTTAAACACGGACAGACTGAAGTTGGTGTACCCTGACAGTGTTTGATTACTGTAGCCATAATAATAGACCAACTTAGGGATAAACTCCGATGTAAACGCAATGATCGCAGCCTAAAAACAAGGAAAAAAGTATTATTATTTAAAAATTCAACATACTCACACACACACCCTCTCACACACAAAATTTCTGATTATTTTTGTTTTATGAAAAAAGAGAACTATTACCTATAAAGTTGAATTATTGAGAATATTTAATTAAATAAATCTCATCACTCTCTATTTGTTGGAATAATAATCATACTCACACAAAATTTAGAATTTCAAAAAAAATATTTTTTATTCTTAAAATACAACTACACTTGTGTATCTACAAATTGCAGGGTTTTTCTAAACTTTATCATACTTGTATCCTAAAAATTAATTTACATGTCATTGTTCAGTAAATGATAGATAACGTACATAATTTGTACACAGATTGTAACTTACATTAGAAACCACTGCTATAGCTGAGATTCCTCGTAAGATTCCAAACCAAATACCTACATCACATGATTAAATTAATTATCACATAATACCTACATCACATGATTAAATTAATTATCACATGACTTACTTATTTTAAAATTAAAAAAAATTGATAAGAATTATGAAGAAATTTGTTTTTAATAGTAATACCATATAAGTGGAAATTTTAGCGAGACGCAAATTTAGCGATTTGTCCTTAAAAACTGGTAATCTATTTTTATCGAGATGTGATTTAAGTGTTTTTAAAATGCACATTAAAGACTGAAGCTATAACAAATAAAATGCAATTAATTTTTAGCGATATTCAATTTTAGCGATCGCGGCAACCTAGCTAATAATGCCAAAATTAAATCCTCGCTAAAATTTCTAATAGAACGGTATTGTAATCACAATTCAGTGATGAGTATTTCAACAAAAAATATATTGCACAAAAACTAAAAATACATTATCGAACAATTAATTATCAAATGAGAATATATGACATGACTGATTGTATCATTTAATCTTAATCAAAGAACATATATTGACTTCAAAGATGGATCTAACATCCGATTATTATGATTTTTTTTCTTACAATTTCCTTCAGCCTAATGAGAAATAACTTCAATGTAGAACTAAATGCAAGTCTTTCTCTATCTTTATTGTGCTCATTCATTCCAACATTACCTATATCTTGAGCTCGTTCAATCTGACTTTACCTATATCTTGAGCTCGTTCAGCTAAGGGTCTCTTCCACTGTGTGGTGAACTTGTAAGCATCCACTCGGATCTCTATAATGTTGTTAATGAGTGCAAACAGAGGTGCTAGAGGAAAAGCAGCCACAAAAATTGTCACAAAGCCATACTGAATCACTGAAAAGAAATTAACCAAAAAATCAACAAAGCCATTATGATTCTATGAAAAGATTGACACAACTGGAGATCAAACAAAAGATATGCTGTGAAATATTCGTGGGGGGTTAATTTTCGTTGTTTTTGAGGTATGAGGACACCCAAGAATTTATGACCACCACGAAATGTGAAATTTTATATGCATTACTACAGTACCGACCAGACCCAACCTGACACCAAAGCAGTCCCAGAAAGCAGTCCCTGGGACTGCTCTGGGACTGCTCTGGGACCGCTATGGGACTGCTCTGGGACTGCTATGAAAAGCAGTCCCAGCAGTCCCAGCTGCCCCTGGGACTGCTTTCTGGGACTGCTTTGTTCACTGATGTGTGACAAAGGTTCTGAGTGACATGATAGCTCCGCCCCCTTGTGTATTCTGAATTTGCAGGCTCCCTATTGTTTTGTTTACTTGCAGCAGAGAGGAGTTTTAACTGTTTAATACGCAAGGATTTCTTATAATCTTTTAATAACTGGAGATTACATGTTTTATAGTTAATTTATAGTTTTAGGAACTGTATATTTACACAAATGTAATAAAGAATATTTTAAAAAATAAAGTTGATATATAAGGAAGTCAGGAGGAGATTTTTATTTCTAAAGTATATAAAACTACTCATAAGAAAAAATATCTACATGTAGATTTCTTTTCTTATTAAATCTGAAATTAAATACTCACATTTTTCATATGGCACTATTTAAAAAATCATTACATTTAGATATAAGATATTTTAATTGAAAAGGCTACATGTTTTACAAGCACAATGCTAAAAGAGTATTTCATACAACCCTCAAATAAAAATCTAACAATTTATTTTATGACATGAAATAAAATTATGCCAACATTCTTCCGTAACATAAGCAATTTGAACAAATATACGGGAATTTACAGATGAATTAGTTTTTAATTTATGAATAAGTTATTAAAAGAGTAAATTAAAAAAAAAAATTAATAAACAGTTGAAAACCTGTAATACCTGGAATTGTGATTTATTTCTTTTTTGTTTTGTTTACCTGGCCATTAATGTGTATGAACACCTGTGGTTTCAATCGCCTTTGGGCAGAAAATCAATCATGCATGTTATTTGGGTTCACGTATCAGTATTACACATCATTGAACATGCTGCACAATAAACAATGACCCTAATTTCAATCTATGTAAAAAATGTAAAACATAAAAAAGATAGATGAAATGTGTATAAATTTCTTTCAAGATTAATTAATGTTGAACATAATCTTAGGATTCTATACTGGTCACTAATACAATTTACAAATAAAACAATAATTTTTAAATAAACATGTCAGTAAAGAATAATCAATACTGAAAAATATTACTTGGCTAAATTGCCATCGGATTTTTCAAAAGCCCATATACCGGGGTACTTTTTAAAAAATGCCTTTAGAGTATCCCGATAGTATGGAAATCGGCCATGATGTATAATGAATAGATCTATTTAAAACTAATTCTGGTGAAAAATAATTAATTCAACTTTAATTTTCTGTATAGAAAATAAATATGGGAGCCAGTATCAATCACAAAAAAACCAAGATAATTGTGATTAAATATACATGTTCAGTGTAATTCATTTATGTAGGTGTGTAAGCTTTATTCCTTCAATAAATATCATTTCAAATTGTTTCAAATCTATGCGGGTACTGCTCATACATGTAAATGACCTTCACATTGTAAGGATTCCTGGCATACTACTCAGAAAAAAATTCAACTGCCTTTTATAGTTCCATTGTTTATTGGAAATCTCATTTCTGAGTTAGCCCCGCCCTTTAAATTAATAAACCCGCCCACTGGGACTGCTGGGACTGCTTTCTGGGACTGCTGGGACTGCTTTCTGAGACCGCTGGGACTGCTGGGACCGCTCTGGGACTGGTGTGGGAATGCTCTGGGACCGCTGTGGGACTGCTTTAGCAGTCCCAGAAAGCAGTCCCCGGGACAGCTCTGGGACTGCTTTGTGTCAGGTTGGGTCTGGTCGGTACTGTACTTGTCATTCTCAACCAACGAAAACAAATCCCCACAAACTAATATCTTTCCTTTGAACCTAAAAATTTTAACCCATGAAAAATATGTGATTTACAGTATATATTCTCCCACCCTTAATATGGAAGCAAATAGGAGGCTGAGGACAAGATAACATTACCCATTTCTAAGTATTCATCAAACAGTCCTAGAGCCGGCATGTTGGCCAGGTTATAGTCCTGCTCCCAGGATTACTTACCCATTTCTAAGTATTCATCAAACAGTCCCAGAGCTGGCATGTTGGCCAGGTTATAATCCTGTTCCCAGCGGGAGTACACCTTCTCTTCTGACTTCTCCTTCAAGGACTGACGTGATCGGAACCATACCATCACCTTACTATATCAAATACAGACAAAGCCTTGAAGAACATCTTATTCGTTCTTGTTTAGATTTTTTTCTTCTTTCAAAGGGAAAAAATCTAAACACTCAGTTTCTAAAATATTTATTTGCTGATTTGGACTCATGAACACATTAGAAAGATAAATTATTCAAGGAGTAATAATTATGGCAAAAAAAAATGCATGAAAAACATACATCTGCACAGTAAAAATATACCTAAGTGGACAGATGATCAAGAGATTTTACATTCATTTGGTTTCAGCTCCATAAAAATAAAAGCCAGTTATTTTACTTCATGAGTGGTACTTCTCAATATATTACACCATAATGAATTCCTACTTTACCTAGCATATACCGGTATATTAGGAGTTTTCAGTCACTATTTAGTGATGACTTACGGTATGACAATCTCCTTAAGATTGTTAATGATTTGTTTTCCCACCATGACGATGCCCAGCTGTATACAGAGCTCAATCAGGCAACCTGAGGGGTCACACTGAAAAACAAAAGTTATATGAGAATTCAGAATGAAAACAAAGGTACACTGATAATTTGGAGTAACTTGTGTTTAATCTGAATTAAACTCTCCATGTGAACAAAGCATTAAATTGAGGAAACAAGTAGAAATTTCTTAAGATTGAATTGTATTTCAAATTATCTGAATTGGGGCAGTTTACTTTCTTTTATGTGCACATTCTTTAACACTTGCTCAATTTACAAGTGAAACAAATTTCAGTTCATCATACATGAAATATACAACAAATTATTTATTATTTCAATAAGGCAGAATACAGGACAGAGCTATATGAGTTACCTCCTCTTGTCTACTGTTTATCAAACTGCGATTATAATCTCCAGGCCTTCCCACAAATCTATCAACCAAAAATAAAATAGATTTAAATATAGTTTATCAATGTTTCAAAATCAAAGTGGTGATCTTTTACTCAAGAACTGATAAGAATTTTACAGCTGATAACATTATACAAATTCCCAATGTGAGACATGGAGACCGGTTCTTTGGATGAGACCATAATTATAAACCGAGGTCCTGTGTCGCAGTAGGTGCTACTGTAGCACGAAAAAGAACCCTCCCTGCTCAATGGCTGCAAGCACTGAGTATACAACAAAATTTGCACCTCTCCAGCAGCAAGTGGTAGCGTCTCCATAAAATGAGTGAAAAATTCTCAAAAGTGACATTAAACAACATACAAACAAAACATTCTACAGACTTACTTTCCTTTGAAGAAGGCAATGTAAAATATGGAAGAGTAGAAGTTGACAAATTGGAAGAGGAACATTTTGAAGGTGAAGGCATCCTCCCACTCTGTCAGGGTCCTGTGTTGCTCTGAAAGAGAGGGGGGTAATTATAAAAAAAATTTGAATTGTTTTCATAATTAAGATAAACCACCTAAGCTGAATCTATCTTTAAGGCCTTATTCTAGAAGTCAACAATTCAAAGGGGTTAAATATAAAATAATTAGATTGCTAAATTGCTGTGTGTGTGACGAAAAGTTTAATTTCTAAATTCATCAAAAAATCCACAGGTCTAAAACATTTACTTTAAGTTTTAAAGATATGCTTAAAGCTAGATCAAAGAGCAAAATTGAATTTAATAATACAACTCATAAAATTTCATCAAAATTCAAAATTAAATTTTCATTTTTCTTTTTTTGAAACTCTCTGAAAAAAAAGTTAACTTAACAATATAAAATTTAAAATTGTAAATCATGCTTCAACAAAAAAATTTTTTTTTTTTAATTCCAAGCTCAATCAAAATACAATTTTTTAAAATTCCCAGCTCAATCAAAAATTTTTTCATCAATAACTTAAGAATCCACAAAATTGTGCATCATGCATGTTTAAACAAAAAATTGTGAAAAATACACAGTTAAAAATATATCCTGAATTCAGTTATTTTAAATTTAATATCATCAAAAAAGTGAAATAAACAAAATACTTATAAATCTACTAACTTCAATTTTAAATAAATTCCTAAACCAGGCAAGAACATGGTGACGTACATCACATCTCTGTGTTGGGATAGATTATGTGATGAGTTTATAATGTATACATATTCACCTTAAAATCTTCTCATCAGCAATATAGCATGCAAACTATACAAATAACATTAATTAAGATTTCTCATGAATGAACAAATAATATATTCTACATATTATTAATAATTTTTTATTTGTACATCCAGACAAGACAATACATTGTTGTATATACTAGCAGAGAAATACATTTGTGAAATAAGACACAACTCACCTAATTCTGTGAGGAAATACGCCACTTTTTGATAGAACTACAAGATATTTAACATTGAAATTACACTTTCACACACAATAACACCTTTTTATTATATTAAAGTACATTCACATATAAAAATCTCAATCTGTTTGAAATATTTTTAACTCCAAGATTTTAAAAATCTTTTCAATCAATCTTGGAACATTTCCTACTTCATTAACATGACGTGTGTTTGATTTGTAAACACAATTTAAGATTATAAAAAGAGAAAATGAATATTTCATATATATCATAACTTAATACATTTACTCTCAATAACTCAACTTTTATCCAATGGAAACTCAAGTAAAAATACAAATGAGTTTCCATGCAAAATATGATTGGTGACACACATACATGTATAACTAATACATACCGTATAACTGGATTTTAATGCGGGTGCAAATTTTTGCAATTTGATCCTGAAATAGGTATATTTATTTTTTGCGATTTTAATTTTTGCGATTTCACTTTGACAAAAAAGTCTATTTTGATTGAATTTTATTACTAGACTGAAATTTACTCTCTATCTCTCGAAGTTTTGATTGCGCTTGTATACACGCCAATCAAGCGTAAAATAGATGCAGTCTGGACTTACCTGGAAAGAGTGAAGGCCTTGGGCTGTTAATTGGGTGTTTACATAGATGACACTATACCTGTGGGTCGTCCGTGTGTTGTTATAATTAATGGGTTATTATTCACAGGGTAAATTAGAAACAAAGTCACAATTATTTTGAATTGAAACCGAGACGATAATTCTTTGAGATTAATTTAAAGAAGTTCATTTCAGTAAGTTCCCACAGACTATGAACTTTCATTTATGATTATAAAGAGTTTATATAATCCCAGTATAGGAAATATTACACAAGAAATTATTTTCTCAAGGACAGAATACCGGTTAAGAAAAATATGGTACACACTGGTGAAGGACACGATCAAGCCGCGGAATAGCCAAACTGACAATAGTGCTATTCGGGTTTCATATAAATAAATCATGAAATACAATGTAGGAACAAATAAATATTGAATCTTTAGGAATTCGTTTTATTTATTCGAAAAACAATCATTATTGTTGATATCAAGTAAATTACCTGTAAAATACAATTGAAAACGGGCATTATTTACATATACTTCCGGTATCTGTAAAAGTAGAACTTCGATGATCGCAACTGAAAATTCCTGATTTTATTTACGTATTTTTTGAGATTGAATTTTTTGCGATTAAGACTTGATCGCAGAATTTCGCAAAATATAGCACCCCGTAGAAAAATCCAGTTATACGGTATGTACATGTGTAATCTGATTTTACAAAGTTCAATGCATAGAATATTTAGATTTTATAAAATTAAGTATGATGAAAACCAAATTGATACATCCTATGATATAATGTAGAATATTGTGTATTATAAAATAGTTATGATTGTATAGCCATAACTTTCAAATTTGAGGATGATGATAATGACTAAGTTAATACAGACTGTGTTATATTTTATCGTATGTATTGTACAGTTAAGTAGCTATTATTGTAGTTATAACTTACAAAGTTGAGGATGATGATGATGACTAAGTTAATACAGGCCGCGGTGATGGAGGAGATGAAGCTGGCCCGAGTTTTGATGATGTCCTCCTTGTTACCGTACAAAATGGCTGACATCACAATACGGTAAAGAATGACGGAAAACACTGCGGCCAAGACCAATGCCAACTGTCAATAGCAAACACATGTATAATGTAACAAGAGGCCCACGGGCCTTATAGGTCACCTGAGTATCATGGAACAAGTCTTTCAACTGAGTAAAATCAAATGTGGAAGGAAGAAATATACACATTTACCCCAGGAAACTTTAATTACAATAGAGTTATATGTAAGGTACTAATTGCTTCATTTTCATGTAATAATTCTGTACCATTATCATATGCCATCAATGTACGAATTTCAGGGGTTTTTTTCGCAGAAGTATACCACATATAATAATGAAATATTCTTTGTTATGCAACTTCAATGCATTTGCAGTATGCAGATGTGGGACCCTTGAGTAACACTGACCTTGTACAAGTTAGAGAGTCCTTCTATCCATACTAAACAAGTTTTGTCACAACTGTAAACTTTTAGTGCCACATTAAAAATTTCATATTCTAGAGTGACAAATTCTGCATTTGGTGGTTCTTATATATTAATGTTTCATTAATATATTATTGTTACTATGAGCACTTTTAAAAATAAACTCTGATATGTAGTAATCCTTAATGCCTTTCTTACAGTCTTTTAAACACACTGTAATAAAAAAAATGACACATTCATAAGAAGTCATATTAGATTTATTGGTATTTTAAATTAACTCGGTATAATAATGATTTTCATGCATTAATCAATGGAATTATTTATCATATATAACATCAGATTTTGAAAAGAAAGCATCATGAGAAAACATCTTATATCGTAGTATCTATTATGCAACAGCTTAAATTAAAATATTACACAATTATACTCAACATAAAAATTCAAAGTAAGGGAAATTAAAAAAAAAAAAAAAAAGACACTGCAAAGCAGACCATTCCTTTGCAAAATAGATCATCAATGTAGATTATAAATAACTGCTTTATTTACAAACTAAATGCATGTTTCTATAAACATGTAACTAGAACAATGATTGACTTTTAAATTGCGACCAATAATGACTAAAAGAATGAAGTTGTATTTATTGATTTAGCATTGCATTTATTTAGAAAGCTTGGTGAACAATTCATTTATATATTATTTACTTTGTTCAATTTTCAAACAATATGAAAATACCTTATTGGTCTACTTTTTGAAATTTTACCACCAAGCATATACTATGTTTGAAGCAATCTTCATTTTATTTCTGTATCATCTGAAAGAAGCAAGGTTTACCTCCCTTTACGGGCTGGCCATTGACCCCCTCTTTCTATGCTACTTACCTTTAAAAAGTGAATGCTTCATGTCTTTGGTGATTTCAGACAGTTAGAGCATAAGAATAGATAATGTGAAATTATGGTAGCATGAACATGTTTTTTTTTTTTTTTTTTTTTTTATGTACCTGAATTTGTCCACCAAGCATAAATTGTATATACATACTTTTTAAAATTTGCACAAATACATGTAGTAAAAATTGAACCATAAAAAATATCCTAAACTTTTTACAACATGATCAAGAATGTAATGAACAAATGAATACAATATGGCAAGAACGACAAAAATAAATTAAATACACAATTTTAATCATTCATCTCCAAAGCATTTTGAAACAATGCAGCTAGCACCTTTTAAACTCAGAGTATCTATGATTAAAATTTAATTAAAATATCTACATAATGAAAATTGATATCTATTAAGGGATATATTTCAAGGAAATTTAGCTGTATTCAGTGGACTTGTAGAGAACAACTTTTTTAATCTTACATTATGAAAGCGAAAAGAAAGATTAAAAGTTGTTTACAAAGACCTGAATACATTTATCAACACTTTTTTTTTTTTTTTTAGAAAAATAAATCTTAAGATCATTAGATACCAAAAATCCAGAGAAATGGGGTTTTATTATATATACTACATGAAGTAGTTTCTTGAATTGTGTTGTCTGTAGATTCCAATTAATTTTGTTGAGGTAAATGATGGTAACTTAAAGAATTCTAGATTTATGAGGGGGATATCTATTTCTTTATGTTTTTGCATAAAATTTAAATATACATAAAGAATATGTTTTAGCAATAAGTCTGTACAAAGTGTTTTATATGATTAGTCTTAATATAATTATGACAACAGATTATAATGAGTTTCACATTTGATGTAGCAAATTAAGGAAGACAGTCTTTTCATAAACAGAGTGTAGATAACAGTTTCACATGTAACACAGGAGCCAGTCCGTTCAGAAATGGAATGTAATTGGTTTAACAGTTTCATATTTAACACAGTAGATTGTCTTTTCAGAAATGGAATGCTGGTTTTTAAATTTCACATGCAACACAGGAAATAGTCTTTTCTATAAACAGAATGTTGATATAACAGTACATGTACTAGTCTTTTCACATCACACGGGCAACTGTACTGTTTATAATGTCTTTGAAGATCCCCTTTTGACAATGGGTTGTATAATAACTACAGTAATTTCTGTGTATAACAAAAAATTCTTTCATTCAAATACATAGTTACTTAAATTCTAATACATACTTAAATTCAATACATATGTATCACCCACCATAAGAAAATCTATTATTTAAGAAATCAGTGTTAATTTAAATGCCCATGAGAATTGAAATATGAATTTTATAATTATTATACATGTACATGCATTAATTACGAAAACAGATACAGTGTACAAAGTACTTTACAAACACAAAAACATAAAGAGCCCTCTATACATTGCGCATGTTGCACACTAAAAAGTTCTGATTTTGTGGCAATCTGTCCTTTGATCTAGACAAAAAGAAAATGATTACTGAAATGTATAGTGTATCGACAGTATCAGTTAATCTGTGAGTGTGATTCACAACACTTAAATAGGCAAATTAAATTAAATTAAATTGTATTCGAAAATATTCAAATGCTATTTGATTGTATTATTTCATCCAGACCTAATAGATCAAGTCTAATTTAAAAGGCATGGTCACTAAAAGCATGTTATAAAAATATCTTAATATTTGATCAAATCAAATCTTGCAGATATACACCAGTACAATAATTCATTATAATAATTTCATATATTTCAATTTAAAAAAAAAAAAGAACATGCATAATTACATTCAATTCATAAATGACTTGGATGTTTAGTTCAATAATTACAAAAGTATACAAATTTACATATTGTGTTATAACACAAAAATCTACATATTTCTGTTTACAGAAAACAATGCTGTGATGAAATTTGAATTGTCACATGTACTATACAAAATAAAGGCAGCCAAACTGTTTGACCTGTTTTTTTGAAAGTGTGCAAACATTACATACATATTAAACTAATTTAATCTCATGGGCATTCAATTTTTAAACACCATTTTGTCCCAATAACTTCGCAATAAGGAAATTTATGTATTAAAATTTTAAAATTATACACTACATGTACATTTGTACTTTTTTAAAAAATACTGGGGAGTTATTGGGACATTATAGGGTAGATGATGAGTGGCAACCCTTGATTTTGCATAACCACTCTTGGCAGTTTGTAAATATTTAGCTTCCAATGGAAACTAAATATTTACATACTGCCTGTGTTGTGCTCTAGAGGGTTAATTTTAATACTGGAAAATACAAATGCAGGTATATCATTAGGTAACTTAAGCATTATTTGCAGCACAATAAATCATATTATGGTCAGACCAATAAGCTTGAAGGACATCTGTTTGTATATCAGTAAAGTTGGTAAATATTAGGTCTAACTGTGTCTTGTTTTTTGTTGTTACCTTGTTTATCACTTGCTCACAACCAAAGTTTTCTTTCATAAAGTTTAGGAATTGTCCATACTGACCAGAATTCAGATCCAAATTACAATCTCCCATTATCACAATTTTTTCATCTTTGTTAACAAATGGAAGCAACCTGTTCTTCAAGGTATCGTAAAAATGTTGAAGAGTACAAGAAGGCTGCTTATATAATACTACACACTTTATTGGAGTATTTGATGGCATAATGGAAATTATGGAAAATTCAACAGACTTGGAAGTGAAGGAGTTGTATGTCAAACACTGTAAATGATTCCTCAAATATATGACAATGCCATGATGTGATCTGGTATGGGAAATGTTTGCATCATTTCTGAACATTGTAAAACCCTCCAAAGTGAAGTCTTCATCAGAATCTGCTTCACAAAGCCAAGATTCAGCTATACCAATAACATCTGCAGCTAAAACACTTGGTTCTGACTGTATATCAAAGAAGTGTTTGTGTAGAGACCTTGCATTGTTGAACAAAAATTTGAGATCTTTGCATACTGAGTAAAGTGGTATGTATGAGAGCTGCAATCTATTATCTCTCAATCTTTCCATCTCTTTATCAACATTTTCATCTTTTGAAAGACTTTTTTCATTGAAATCCAGAATGAATAGACCATCAAGTGACCTTACTCTTGAAAGTGCAACATAATGTATGTGAGGAATTTTTCGCTGCTTTGTCTGTGCTAAGCTGATCACTGCCTTTGAAAGAGTTGCTCCTTGTGCTTTGTGAATTGTTTTTCCAGCTGAAGGTTGGAGTGGAAATTGAACTCTTTCATAGGTCTTCCTGTTATAAACAAATGTTCTTTTAGCTTCAAATATGGGAGTCCATGTAGTGTTCACATTTGTGCTAAACAAATGGTTGTACTGATGTCTTCTTGATATACCTATACTGGAGTCAGCAAACAGAACCCATACTATGGCAGGTCTTAATTGTGATTGTCTATATTCAATGTATTTCACAACACATGAAGCACCATTTGTCAATCCATCTGTAACATCAAGATTCACTGATATGTCATAGAGCATATCCACAGCAATAACAAGATTTGTTCTTAATTGTCCAGTAGATGCTGGGCTTTCTGGCAAATTTTGCACTAGTTTCAATTTTACTGATGCAGAAAGTTTTGTCTGTGATAACACATCTGTGTCTGCTCTTACATTTACTTTAACTGTTGAAAGGTTTTCTATCAAATTGTTATTAAAACCATCGACAAACTTGTTCTCAATAAACAGATGAGGTGCCTGTTTAGGATAGATTTCAGAATCTTGCCTAATAATGCGTTGAGAAATTAGTTCTTTGTCTTCATCTGTCATCTTGTTTTCACGAAGTCTATTCAACATTTCAGCAAATCTGAGGTCATCCTTTTGTCTCATAATTTCAGTTAGTTCATGCATGTGAAAATGCTCATGCCACAAATTTTTTGCTAAACTCTGACCAGGATTAGAAAGGTCATTGAAAATCCACTTGTCTCCAACAGGTGGCAACTGATACAAATCACCTACAGCTACGATGCTAATACCACCAAAGTCTTGTTTTCTACCAGTAAGTTGTTGGAGTCTATCATTTATGAATGTCAGCATATTATTTCCGACCATTGAAATTTCATCTATTATCACAACTGACAAATTCCGGTACTTTGTCCTAAATGAGTTCAATTCATCTGCACCCATGTGCTGCTGCGTTTGATACATTTTCCTGTGAAATGCTGATGCAATTGTAGTCCCTTTGATGTTGTATGCAGCTTTGCCAGTGTGAGCACAAAGTAATATTCTAATATCATCTGGATTTTCTCCTTCTTTTGAGTAAAGTATTCTGTGCAATGTTTGAAAAATGGCATCAATAACCACAGATTTTCCTGCACCCGCTCCACCAGTAAGAAAAGCATATAATGGTTCATCTCTGTTTTGAATCCAGTTTGTCACATGATTGTAAAATTCTCTCTGCTTTTTATTCAGTGATTGCAGAAGTTTATAATACTGCTCATCAGGAATGCGGACAGCACTCATTTCTGTTTCAGTTACTTTTGAGGACAAACCCAGGTCTGGACCTATATCAAAATCTCTATGTTGAACAGTATCAGGATCAAAATGAACAAATTCCTCGGATGGTTCAGAACCTATTTCTGCATCTTCGGCCTCAGCATGCTCTGTATTTGGTGCTACTGTCTCCAGATCATCAAGATCTTCTTCAGCTTGAAGTCGAGCTTGTTCTAATTCATCCACAAAATGCTCATACTGCCTTTGCTTCATTTGTATTATACTTGCTTTTTGCATGTAATGCTGTTCATAAGTTTTACAATTACCAAAAAGATCAGTATTCTCATTTCTCCATGGCAGAAAGAGAAGAAGTCTTTCTCTGTGATACTGTTCAGAATTTGTTTTTTGGCTGTACCCTACATATCTAATAACCCGTTTGTTTTTTCGTCTTCTGATCTTAATCCCATTTTTCAAATGAACTAAAACATCCTGATCAGAAAAGATGTTCTCTTGAGAGAATCTTCTTCAGGGTCATCGTCATTCACTTCCTCTTGCACATCTTTTTCCATTTCTTTTGGAAAAGTGACTTCCAACTCAGAAACAACATCAGCTAAGCACCAATTTTCTAGTTGCTTTGGTCTTCTTGCATATCTCTGTATCATACCATCTGACTTAATGTCAGTCGAGTCTTTTGGTAACTCATTCAATTCATCTTGATGTTTGAGTAAGAAAACTCTGTCTTCAGGTGGTGAGGTATTTATGAAAACAACCTCTCTACTAGCTTGTGTAAGTGGCATTTGAAGGATCAAATAACTTGCTTCTTGTGCACTGACCTCAACAAAGTTTAAGAACTTGTTTCCAATATGTCGAACTTGTCGTTTAAGATCCATATTTCCCTCTGCAGCCTCTTGAGATGCCTTATCAAGCATAGCACTTATTCCTCTCTGAGATTTGCTGATGTAAGCAACAATGTATGTGGCACAGGCATAAGGATCAAGTACAAACTGTATATCCAAGTTGGCATTCCAAGCCTTGAGCACTGATGTATTGTAGTAATTCACTCTCATTTCAGATGGACTTCTCCTTAGAAACACTTTGGGACCTTTTAGGGATGCTCGAATACATTTTATATACTCATCCTCACACATTTCTACTACAGTCTGTAAGAATGACTCGTAGTCTAAACTACAACCATCTTTGTAATCATTCATTTTCTTTTGAATATCAGAATACAACTTTCTATAATGCTCAACATCAACATCCAAGGGTTCAAGAAGCATGGTTTTGGGCAAAGGTGGCAAAGGAAATCCAAATCTGCAAACAGATTTACCCCCTTTTTTACAAGTCTTTGAGTGTTTATGCACTTGAAGCTCTACAAGGCGCTTCATTTGAGAATCATTTTCCTGTAAACCACATGTGACATACTTATCTACATATGCTTCAATTTCCTCACTGCTATTTTCTTTGTGCTTTGGAGCATCACTTGTCCATACCAGCATATGAATATGTGGTGAACCTCGATTCTGGAATTCTACCCTTCGAAACACATCAGTGACAACACCTAGAGGATTGTGAGGACTCTTAAGAACAGTATTGATGAAAAGTTGAACTCTGTTGTCAAAGAATCTTGCACACGTCACTGGATCTTGTTTAACTAGTTTTGATTTATCATTCCAATTCAAATCCTCTAGTTCTTCTTGTGACAGGGTTTTTCCATCTAGTGTTGCCAATGTTTTCAACAGATCTTGCCATCTTGTATCCGCTGATGAAAGAGAAATAAACCAAGTTGGAAGACCCAACTGCCTTATCATGGCAAATACATCCTTTTTCTTAGATGACAGATATGCAGGAGAATTTCGAAGTGTTCTGAATATGTAATACCCTTCATTTAATCTTACAATTTTTTCTGCAGAGGCTGGATTTAAAACTTGTTCTGCAGTGATTTTCTTACCCTCTGATTTACATCTTCTCAGCGCCAAGTTAACTTTGTCACTAACTTGCTTAATTTGAATTTTCTTCAATTTAAAAAAGATGTTAGGTACAGATTGTGCTGCTCGTCGATCAACACTGCGCAACTCCCATTTTGCAATATCACTGTAGTGTACTGGAACTTCTCTTTCTTCACTTTCAACTCTGCGTTGACCACAAAATATTGTCGGAAAACAGAGATATTCTGCATCTTTATCTGTAAATAAACTTATTGGTTTTTGGTTTTCTCCAGGAGCAAACACATAGAGTTTATTTGTATCAATGTCTGCTTCATCTACAAGTGTATCAGAATTGCCTTGAATACAGTCATCTGAAGTAACTTCACAAAAACCATCATCATTACCTTCAATTTCTCGATCATCACTATCATTTAAAGATCCTATCAGTTCTTGTACTGTTTCCTCATTACTTTTTTCTATTTCATCTTTCCAAGAATGGTCTATCACTATACCTGAATTCTTATACAATTCAGAATTTTTCATAAGCCATTGTAAAGCTGTTATTACAACTTTTGGTCGAACATTTTCTGTGAAGCATGCTGACTTGTGAGATAATCTCTTCTTTAGTTTTACAGCTATAGTTACATGCTCATCGATTTGTCGTGGAAGGGCATTTACAGTGGGCTGAATATCAACTGGTACATTTACAACATTTCCTTTGACTGACATCTGACCTCCTCTTGGTAATTCTCTTATTTGCATAAATGGTATTCGTTGAGATATTAATCTCTCTTCCAGTGGATGTAAATTCAAAGCATCTGGTTTCTCAGGCCATTTCATTCCATTTTTTACTGAAAGCTTTGGAATTTTCTCAGCTTTCAGAGCTGAACAACAGGTTAAACATAGCCATTCTATGTCATTCACAGATCTAAATCCAGTGCACATGCTTTTACTACTCGCACTTAGACAAGTTGAATCTAATTTTACAACACTTTTCAAAAACCAAGTCTGATGACAACATGTGCACACATAAATCGGACCAATTTTCACTTGTTCATGGAATTTCTCTATGCAATCTTCTAAAGAATTCCCATGACACCTTTTCTTCACCAATTTGTTTTCATTATCTTTGAATTCTGTATCAAGCCTTTTTTTAGCTTTAGAAACTCTTTCATTCTCTCTTTCTTTTTCTCGGTAATTTCTTCTACTTTTCTGTTTAGAGAGTCGTTCCTTCTCCAACTGCTCTACATTATCTCTTTTCCTTTTTTTTGCCTCCCTTTCTTTTAAACAAAATTCTGTATCAAGTCTTGCTTTAGTTTTACTTTTGGATGTACTTTCTCTGTCCTTCCGTTTGGTCTCTGCATTTTCTCTATTTTTTTGTTTAGAGGCTAGTTCTTTCTCTTTATATTCTTTACTCTGTCTTGCTTTGGTCAAACTTCTAAGGTTACTTTCTCTGTCTTTCTGCTTTCTCTCTGGATTTTCTCTGTTTTTTTGTTTAGAGGCTAGTTCTTTCTCTTTATATTCTTTACTCTGTCTTGCTTTGGTCAAACTTCTAAGGTTACTTTCTCTGTCTTTCTGCTTTCTCTCTGGATTTTCTCTCTGTTTTTTTGTTTAGAGGCTAGTTCTTTCTCTTTATATTCTTTACTCTGTCTTGCTTTGGTCAAACTTCTAAGGTTACTTTCTCTGTCTTTCTGCTTTCTCTCTGGATTTTCTCTATTTTTTTGTTTAGAGGCTAGTTCTTTCTCTTTATATTCTTTACTCTGTCTTGCTTTGGTCATACTTCTAAGGTTACTTTCCCTGTCTTTCTGCTTTCTCTCTGGATTTTCTCTGACAATTTTTTTTGAGGCAAGTTCTTTCTCTTTAAATTCTTTACTCTGTCTTGCTTTGGTCATACTTCTAAGGTTACTTTCTCTGTCTTTCTGCTTTCTCTCTGGATTTTCTCTATTTTTTTGTTTAGAGGCTAGTTCTTTCTCTTTAAATTCTTTACTCTGTCTTGCTTTGGTCATACTTCTAAGGTTACTTTCCCTGTCCTTCTGTTTTATCAGTGAGTTTTCTCTTCTTTTTCGCATATAATTTCTCATATATTCATTTCGATTTTCTTGTGATGAATCAGAAGTGATACATTTTCTTGACATATTCTCTTGGAACTCAAAGTACTTATCAATTAAAGATCTTTTAAATTTTCTTCTGGAATTGGATTCACTTGTTATTTTTGTTACAGACACTGGCTGAATCTCAAACTGGCTTATCATTGATATATTACAACTTTGATAAAATGCAAACATGTAGTTCACGAGTTGATCGATATCACTAAAAGTGATTTTAACAGCCCTACCATCTGCAGATGAAAGACCGTCCTCTCCATGGGAATGCGAATCAAAAAATACAGGACAGTTCTTGTCATTGACATATATTGCTGAGCAAAGTCCTCCAACTATAATTAATCCTTGATTGAATCGTCTAAAGAGTAGCTCAATACCTGCCTTCAAATTATTACTTTGGCACGAGTGGTCCCAATCTATATGAGTTACTGTTCCATAGATCTCTTCATGATAGCATATATCATACTGATTATCATTGACAAAGACAGACTTGGGAAGTTCTTGAAATTGTAGCATTTTTGATACAAATTGAACAGTTGACTGTAATTCTGCAAGTCTGACTCGATATAAATCATCAGCAGCAAAGAGCACTTCATCAAGTTCTGCTGAAGTAGATGCACTTTGCAAAATGATTGACATCAAAGCATTGCATGTGCACTGAACTCCTCGTGAAAAAGGTGGAAATAAACTACTAGCTTGATTAATCGTTGCAAATAATTTTGTCACAGGCAAGTTTTTGTTAATGAAAGACAAACATGAAGTCTGTTCAGGGCAAGACCCAGAAGACAAATTTGCATTGCTAATACATGTAGTACCCAAAGGCATATTGGCAGAGTTTGTAGTGCCCGAAGGCGAATTTGCACTGTTACTGGTGCCCGAAGGCAATTTTGCACTGTTACTGGTGCCCGAAGGCGAATTTGCACTGTTACTGGTGCCTGAAGGCGAATTTGCACTGTTTCTGGTGCCCGAAGGCGAATTTGCACTGTTTCTGGTGCCCGAAGGCGAATTTGCACTGTATCTGGTGCCCGAAGGCAAATCAAGTACTCTTTTTAAGGAGGCAGTATCCCCCCAGTCTTCAGCACTATTTTTTACGTGGCTAGCTTCCACGAGTCTGAAAGGTCCGTCGATTGTTGCGTCAATTGTTGGGTCTTTTGTACTATTTTTTACGTGGCTAGTATCCACGAGTCTATTGTCACTGCTGCCACGACTCTGGTTGCCCATCTTCACCAGTCCCATCCTCCAGTTCTTTTTGCGAGGCATCTTCAAAATATACAAAAAAAATTCAATCAGTATTACTATTCCTTCAGAAATACTTGCTTAAATAATATCAATCATATCTCTAAAATAATAAATAAAATTAAATCTGGGCCTAGAATAGGACTTGAGTTGAGAGTTGAAGTTCTGAAATCAAACTAAAAATATGTCCCTATGCATCTGTAAACTTATCTGATTTGTTTTTAATTCAGACTCCTTATTCTATAGACACGTCATTCACCTATAATATATGAATCCTAATTTATACAGAAAACGAGAAATTTATTAGATATCAAAATAGCCCCGGCTGAATTTTTCAAAGGTAATCATGAATATTTTATGGATCTAAGAGAGGAAAGAAATTCTAAAACATTTTTATTGCAAATGTAATTGCTCATTATATTTTTCATAAATCAACGAAGGTGCAGCCGAATAAAAAAAAACAAACAGACTAAATATACAGACCAGACAGGAATTAAGAACTTTTTCTGTTTCTGTCAGTGACCTTGAACTGCGTAAATGACCCTGGTTCAAAGTCATGGTACAACCTCAGGTCATAAGCAATGTTTCTGTGAAGAAGTAGATTCAATTTTTTTCATAATAAAGATATTTAACAAACATGAATTATACAACTTTTCTTCCAGTGACCTTGAACTCCCCAGATGACCTTGACCCAAGGTCAAGAGCAATCTTTGTGTATAGGAACTTACCAAGTTTAACCATAAGAAAAATATGGACCGGACACAAATTATGAAATTTTTCTTCCAGTGACCTTGAACTTCCCCAAATGACCTTGACCCAAGGTCATGAAACACCCTTTTGTCATGAGCAATATTTGTGTGAATTGAGAACCTACCAAGTTTATCCATAAGAAACACATGGACCAGACACGAATTATGAATTTTTTCTTCCAGTGACCTTGAACTTCCCCAAATGACCTTATGTCATGGTCTTGACACAGCCGTAGGTCATGGGCAATCTTTGTGTGAAATGAGAACCTACCAAGTTTATCCATAAGAAAAATATGGGCTGGACATGAATTATGAAATTTTTCTTCCAGTGACCTTGAACTTCCCCAATTGACTTTGAGTCAAGGTCAAGACACACCCTTAGGTCATGGGCAATCTTTGTGTGGAGTAGTAGATTCTAATGTTCCTCCGTAAGAAAGATATGCACCAGACACGTTTGCATAGACAGACAGACGGGACAGCTAGACAGACTTCGTTTGTGTTGGTAAAAATATAGATCAGATCCAGCATCCAAAGTTTAGTGGACAATGACTTCTAGTAGTATATACCCTATATGCAATATTTTTGCAAAAAGAACCAAGTCCAACAGCTGTTATTTCCCTCAAAAATCAGAATTCAAATAATAACATGTACATATCTCATTTATGTCAACGTCTCTGATATATGTGAAATCCATCTACAAAAGAAAAAAGTTTAAAAACTTAAGCACTATCTGGACTTCTGGGGTTGAAATAATTGATGTCCGATGGTCTGGAACCATATTCTTTCAAGTTTTTAATCTAGCCTAGTACATTGTAGAAGGCATGTGCCCTTTTATCAGTGTTTTTGTTCCCTGCTAAAAGAAAGGGATATCAATATTTGGTAAGTCTGTCGTGAAATTTTACACAGCAACTCCATATGGCCTCAGATAGATCCCTTTTGATTTTGAGGTCAAAGTTCATTTACATAGTTTGTGAAACACTATGCGCCCGGTGGCAACAAAGTTGGCGACCCTATAAGAAGTGGAAAACCATTGTTATTCCATGAAAAGAAAATATCCTTATTCATTATGTCATTATAAATCTAGTATCATCAGACTAGGCTGTGCAGCCTGTGTAAACAAAGTGTTTATATTGATGTCGCTCGTAAATTATCGTGAATATTTTTTCAATTTTAAAAATTAAATCCATAATGGTCTGAACATAAATATTATTGCATACAAATTAACGTGTGACCATAAACATAAGATTAAAATTCAAAATCTGTATTTTAGTGTTATCATGAAATTAGCGTTATGTCAGACTGTCCCATGCGGATTTCATATACAAGGTATTCACACCTATACTGTTCATTATATAGTATGCATTGTTTAAATTTTGAGTATATTTACTAAATCATAGTCTATATCAAGATATTACCATAAACATTTGCCATTGCAAACATTACTTAGAAAATTTAGCATTTGCCCACAGACTTTTTGAACAATCCTGGTACATAGTACATATCACTGCACATATATCCATATTTTGATTGCAATAGACGAGTTTCACATTTCAAAGAGTTGTATTCCATTTTTGGCATAATGCTAATTTTCCCCACTTTGTCCTTTGCAAGTTACCTATCGTTAATCTGGAAATTTTTACATCGACTTATCTTTGCGTATTTGGGTCAAAAAGCTGATAATTAATTTTTACGCTTTAAAATTTTGCAAATTGTCACTGGTGCTACAAATAAGAATCCCGATTTTCATCTCAGTTTTTGTTATCGCCCATGTTGATACATGGTTAGATAAATCAACTGGTCTCTCTTTCTAGGCAAATTAATTAAAAAGTGACATACCGTCTCAGTACTTGTCAAACCATTGGACGATATTGCATATAATGAGGGCAATTTTCACACACTGGTAATTAGCTTGTAATTACAGCAGTATAAACAGATTTCTTTTTACAAAGGACCAGTGCTTACCTGAGTTAACCAAGTTGAAAATAGACACCAACTATCAGAAAAAAAATTCTTTACATGTCGATTTATTTTTAAGAAATATACTTTTGCGAATGCAATGCACCTGCAAATGTGCTAAAAATTTATCTACAGTAAAAATTTCCAGATTTTCGGTAATAATATTTTTAATCTTCAAATGTAATCGAATAATTTCGATTTGTACCTGACGTGTATTGCCAGAGTATGGAGTAATATGATTAACATAATGAACATATTCATACAGAATTTATTTCTAAGATACTGACTCATGAAGTTGGTAAGATAATAGACGGTTAACAGTGACTTACGCCGATTGAACCATGACTGATCCCGCACAGTCAGGGGAATAACTTTTTTAAATGTGAAAGTTGTCTGTCAACATCCCCTTTGATCAAAGGTAATCATACACTTCAAAGAAAATTTGATGCAGCATTTATAAAAATTATTTGTTTTGCAAGCTTGAAATAAATTAATTGTTATAATATTTCAGATAAAGAAACATATGCATATATGTCATGTTTTACTCTGCATCATTCCTACTAAACAGGGTCAATGTACCGCTTACATAGAGAACATCAATACATATACAAGTCACAACTCACAACAAGTGCCGTTTTGCATATATATAGGTGCCGTTTTCAGTAAGTGCCATTTTCACTAGGTACTTTTCGAATGATTAGGCCTAAATTAAAATTTTGTTTGTTTGCCCTTAGCGGACCGACCCACGAAAATAAGCCCGACTCAAAATATTTTATTGTACTTTTCATTTACAAATTTTTTTATTTGATTTGTTTCTTGTCAATTTTTTTTCACATAAAAATATAAATGCTTTGATTTTCCCTTTTCTCAGTCTTGTGTTAATGATTGACATTAGGGTAAGAAAAAAACACTCGCAGAGATATATTTGATCTTGTTGATCATGTTGATGAATGCGCTGACTACCACGTTCATAAAGTTAACAAGACTGCCGGTCGTTTGGAGCATGCTACTTATCGATTTCATAATAAATTTCGCCAACATCACTGACAAAAATAAATTTGTCATACTTTAATTCAATTACTAAATCCAAGTGGAAAGAGCACAAAAGTAGTTTTTAAAATTTGAAAACGACGAAGGATGTCATGCTTTGTTGATATTTCGACCGCCATGATTAAATTTGGGGTCAGACTAATAAAAGGAAATGCACAATATTGCGAGGTTTTACTATACTAAGGAAAATATTTCTTGTCTAGACAGTGTGTAAACGTTTAAATAATACCTGTCATACAAGTCTCATTTTTAAATAAAAACAACTTTAAAAATGTGAAATCCCAAGAAGATATTAATGCAATTAATGAAAGGTGGGGCTAATATCAGTAATACACCCATTGAATGGAATTCAAAAAAAAAAATTCAACTGTTTCCATATATTGTTTAAAGTAAACAAAGTATTGTTTTAGACTCTTTTAAAAAAGAAATCAATAAACATTTTTGCATTGACATACAAAGATAGATATGCAGCTTATAGTATTCCAGATTTGTTTAATAGGTACTAGTACATTTTGTTCCATGAAGCAAAGTTCCAATTACAAGGAATATGTACACAGCAATATTGAATTTCTAAAATTTTAGTAGTACAGTTGTAATTTGATGTCAAAAAGAAAAAAAATAAAATATTTTTCCTACCTACCTAACCATTGCTAAAAATCTGGGTCGGCAAAGGGCAAACAAACAATACTTTAATTTAGGCCTTATAGTTATAACGTTCCTACCAATCAACGCCATTATTTTCTTTAGAGAATCCGAACTACATATTTCATCACGTTTCAAATCCAGAGTACATTTTCGATATAAATACAAAAAAACAACATATTTAATACCCAGTAAAAATAATTTATTATGACATATATAAATTTCTCGAACCAGCAATCCTTTATAACACAGTTGAAATTATGTCACCTCAAAATCGATATATTCGCAAAAGCATTTCACATTCCATGATGTTTAAACTTAAAAACTACAAACAATCATACCCACCCTTCGTAATGCAAACTCTTAAACCTAAAAAAACAAATTAAATCGTGTAATGACGCTTGACTTTCTCCGAAGACTTTCCTGAGTTGCCGGAAGACGCTGTAATGGCCGACTACATTTGCGCATGTGTGAGATATTCTAAATCAGAAAGTGTATCGGCGTCGCAACTATATTTCCGGAATATCAAAATCAGCTGGAAAAAAATATCTCGGATGCAATATTGAATTTTATACATTGACAAACAACATTATTACAAACATTTTCCTATTGCATATTCTAATAGGTAATTTACTATAAAGATTTCCAATGCACCATACTTTATTCCATACTATTATGCAACTAAACTTCAATATATGATCAAAAGAGCCCCGCCCTAACTCCAGAAACCCTGACCCCTGGGGCCATGAATTTCACAATTTTGGTAAATGGCTCAATGCTGATTAAAATCATGCCAACAATTTGACTGCTTGATGTCCAGGAGTAAAGAAGAAGATTTTTAAAGACTGCATTAATTTTATTGGTTTTGGCCCCACCCCTCAGGCCCCAAGGGGACAGGGGCCATGAATTTCACAATATTTGTTTCCCTTCACCCATAGATGCTTTGTGCAAAAATTGGCTGAAATTGGTTTTGTAGTTTTGGAGAAGAAGCCGAAAATGTTCAAATTTCATTACATAACCAATATAGACACCCCCAGCCCAAAACCCTTCACCCCAGGGCAACAAATTTCACAATTTTGACAAAGGCACCCTTGATCATCATAACCATGCACCTAGTTTATCTGCTTTATTCACAGGGGGAAAGAAGAAGATTTCTAAGAATTTTACATTTTCAATATATGATCAACAGATCAGAGCCCCGCCCTAACTCCAGAACCCCTGACCCTGGGGCCATGAATTTCACAATTTTGGTAAAGGGCTCAATGTTGATTAAAATTATGCCAACAGTTTGACTGCTTGATGTCCAGGAGTAAAGAAGAAGATTTTTAAAGATTGCATCAATTTTAGTGGTTTTGGCCCCACCCCTCAGGCCCCAGGGGGGCAGGGATCATGAAATTCACAATTTTTGTTCCCCTTCACCCATAGATGCTTTGTGCTAAATTTGGTTGAAATTGGTTCAGTGGTTGCAGAGAAGAAGCTGAAAATGTTCAAATGTTAACACACGACACACGACACACGTCACACGACACACGACGGACGACGACGGACGAAAACGGATAGCAATAGGTCACCTGAGTTACTCAGGTGACCTAATAAATATACGTGTAAAAAGAAATTATACTCAAAATACATGTATTTATACAAAAACTTGGAATACTTAAGATGATGCCTTTTTCAATACTGCACATTTTTTTTTATTGCATTTTTCCTTTTTCCTTACCCTTCAATACTGACTGAAATATTACTCCAACAAATGTTTTATTTTTAATATAAGATTTGCAGAATTTCAATTAATATGAGTTTCAAAATCATTCTTGACACAATAGCAATTTGAATAATAATTCATTTTATGACTTCATTACTTACAAAGAACAACAGAACACTAAAGCTGGTGAAATATCGGAAACACTTGCTCCAGGACGGAACAAAAGGTTCTTCTCTCTAAAAATTAAAGCAACAATAAATTTACTTTGTTTTATTTTTTTTTTTTACTTCGCATTGTTTTTTCAACTTCATTTTTACTTTGTCTTGTCTTTGTAGCTTACATTGGTGACAGGGTTTGTCCTTCTCCGAGTCACGCTGGCCTCATACTCTGGTCGAACTGTCTCCTACAATAAAAAAGAAATTATAAAATTATACTGAGGAAATTCGTTTTTTGGTTGAAAAAAATGCTATTTTTCATTTTATCACCCATAAAATTACATGTACGATAAAGTAGTATTTGACTGAAAATTCATTTCCTTTCATCATTGATAAAAGCATTTATAATATTTGAGTCCATAAAAGTTTTACTGTTCATCTGGAAAATTGAAAAATTAGTTACCTCCCCTTCTTCAAAGTCTGCCACATCCCACTCGTATTCAATCTCGGCTTGTTTCCTCTTCCAGAACTCGTGGAAAAATGAGGCTGTGAAGAGAAGAACAACCCACCAATAAATATCTTAAACTTACAGAATTCATAACTTCTAAAAGATCTAGAAGACAAAAACTCAAATTATTTTTCATATATACTGACTACAAAGATAATTTAGGCTTCCATGATTGAGACTCAATTTGAATGGTCTTCGTTTCTGATGAATTTTGTATAGAACAGAATTTACATTTATATCTACCAGTTAGAAAAAGTGTGTATGAATAATCCAAACAATTTGCTCAGGAACAACAATGTCAAGATTATGGAGGTTTGACTGTGTATTATGTCTTACCCCACAGAGCCATAAAAATAGCAAAGGCCACGGTAGCAGAGTTGTCAAACAGATACGTGGCCTTGGAGTAGTTACAGCTCTCAGACAGACGCCAGTATGAACAGCGCCTGTCACACATCGGACACATCGTGTAGTTACCAATGGTCGGGTCGTCACAGATCTCAGAACTGTAAGGGACGAATTCACTGCATGACATTGTTTTAAAAAATCATTTCAATAAACATAAAACTAAAATATAATAGCTGAAACAGTGCATATGAAATTAAAAATAATAAGGAAAAATTCTATCAAGTTAAAAGTGTCAAACATGTAATACTTATAGTTATGGAAAGTTCTGTCACAAAATACAGGCAAACTTTTTTTGATCTCAGAGGTAGTTAATAATGGGAGATTTTATTGGAAATCCTCAACAGCACTTGTAATTCAATCTTTTTAATACTGAGCTAAAAACACATGGCTCACTAGACAGACAAACCTTGGCACATCCCTCATTAATGTACCCAGTCCATAGATGAAGACAATGAATCCCACAATGGCGGCCGGGATCAACATGGTGGTATAAAATCCCAGCCAGGTAAAGTAAATCCCTATCTTCTCTCCAAAGTAGTTTCTGTATGAAGAAAAGAAGTTTTTAGTTCCTTTCAAACATGGGTAAGTTTAGGTAAATTAGTGCTGATCTGATCTGTACAAAGACTACAATTGAATTTTCTTTATCTATAAAGTTTAAGATTTGGTAAATTAGGGCTGAAGTGATCTCTACACAGAGTGCTACATCATGCTTAATATCATGCTACAAAAACTTGGGCTTTCAATATCCATTGATGAAATGTTGCATAATTGTAAAAGGAAATATGAAATATGATAAATTTATTAACTGTGTGATATTTGTTTTCATAAGTTGAATGTGTGTACTATGTTATCATCTACCAACAGACCAAAATAACAATGAAAATCTACCAAGTTCTGAATCAATGGCAGTATGGTTTATGACTTTTTCTTAAAAATGTAAATGCTGAAGGTTGTAACTATAAAGTTTCACATGATTTCGATAAGCCTTAAATATTTTGAGTTTAAATTTTTTTTTCCTATAGTTTGGCATTAGAAGAGCCAAACCTTTGTAAGTTTACCTGACTAGGTCTAGTGGCTGATACTTGTACCAACGCCCTGGTCTAGCCCATAGCTCATACAGTAGCTGTCAACAATAATTATATACTAAGTTACATTGGGTTTTTTTACATAATCAAAGCCTTACATACGTGTTTCAGGCTATAAAAAAATTATGGATTTAAAAAATCTCTTTTACTTTGGACACTTAAATGAAAATCATTTGTGAAAACATTCAGTTTTTACTAAAAGAAATATTTAATGTTTGCTTTGAATTTATTATAGAGAGAGAAGCACTAGATGACATTGCTGTCTGACTCTAACACACTACAGATATGCATCACAGTCACACAGAGATATATTTACATGTCGATCATTGTCTTTGCCAACAGTTAGCAGTGAGTGTTCACTGTGGTACCGTCCCTGTAAAAATGAACAAAGACATAGGTAATAAAAGTTATAATAAGATAAATGGTCACCTTGTTGAATGTTATCAATATGCGATGGAATTCTCACATCATACTCTTTTATTAATTCATATTGTGCATCCTATTAAGTTTGGTTTAAGTAGGACAGAAGATTCTTGGGTATGAATCTGCACGACATACAGTACATTTTTCCATTTATTATTGCAGAATCTTCAAAAATAATTTAAATACTTCTAAAAATAATTTATCCTCCACAAAGAGTCCCTCATAATTGAATGAAGATAATCCAGATCTGACATCAGAGATAAGAACTTACATCATGTAGTGGGTAGGCCGCTGTGTATGTCTGGTTGTCTGTCAGTTTCCTGATTCCTGTGTAAGACATTTAATATATTATTGTTCACAATTCAGACAAAGACAGTTCTGAACTTCAATATTTCCCACTTTTTTCTTAAAGTAATAAATAATAGTTAGTATGGAAAACTCAATACACTGTAATGGTAATATACTGTAAACCAACTTTTCACATGCGAGAAATTTTCACGAAGTTCGTGAGAGCCTTGTAATTGCGAATATTTCTCGCCGCGAACCAGACCTTAAAGTCTTTACATGTCTATTAACTGTAAATAAAAGAGCTTAATCGCAAAAAATAATTGTCGCAAAGTAGTTTACCCGTGGTAAATCGCGAAATAAAGTTGTCGCGAATAAAAGTTGGTTTACAGTATTTTTACCAAATATTCCCTCTGTGTGACTTGTTTTTAACTTTATTCCTACATTAATTTTTTTAAAAATAAAATATAATGCTTATATAGAAGTCTCAATAGTGGACATTTACCAAATTTCTTCCTCATCCTGTCCTCTTCATCATCAAGGTCAGTGAAATGTGTTCGGGAGAGAATTTCGTGACAGATCTTGCTCCTCTGAGCGTTTGTGAAGAAGGTATCCTTGTCTTTTATGACAAACCTGTAATACAGTGTTTAAGAAAAATAATGACATAAATCATTTTAAATTCTTAGAGATTTACAACAAATAAGAAATATACAAGTTCCCATCTGTTATTTGATATAGGTCTTTATCATTAATCTCTTGAGGCATTATCAAAACCTTTGTGTAGATATCCCTTTCAATGTTTACTTCTCTTCAAACTTCCATTAGATACATGTATGACAAAGAATTCTTACTCATTTAACATTTATTAAATAAAATTTAAAAATTCTATGTTCATTATTTTACATGTGATAAATTAATATACATTATGCAAAAGGACAAAATGAAAGATTTCAACAATATGTGGATGTAGTGATTCAAGTTAGTTTAATTGGCCCGTAATGTGCTTGCAGGTTCAATCCTTGAATCATGCATGCAAATACACATGACTGTATCAGACGAATTCTCTATACAACAAAATCTACTAATTACATATTAAAAAGGGTTATCCTTCTACATATAAAGTCTTTCTATTCTCTCTCATAGATGAATTCAAGGCAAACTAATCCCTTCTTAATTTAAGTATCACCAGTGCAAAATTTTTAACAATTCTCTGTCTCTCTCTCTCTCTGGAAAACTTAGGAGACCAAATTCTATGTCACTGAAAATTAAATTTTTACAGTACACATTGATTTTTTAGACATGAAAGACATATTCCATGAGAGATCTTGACAATGCAGAGAGAGTATTTACACATGCCGTAAAGTTAGGATTATGGTAAATTTAGGTCTTATTTTTAGTACTTGATTCTAAATAGATATAAGGCAAACTGTCTTCTAAACAGTATTACATCATCAACTATTTACCATGCATGTTTCGGGGGTATAACTAATTCCGGTACAATATCAAGGTTTATGCGAAAAAATATTATATTACTTGTACTTAATATTATCTCATATCATAATATAATATATATAATATAATATGTCATTCCATCTTCAATTTCCTTAAATCAATTCATTTTAATTAATTAGATGGTACTGTATACAGGAAAATTTTCACACCTTTTGCCCTTATGGAATGTGTGCAAATTTAAAACAGTGATTTCATGGGAAACTTTTCTTAATCACTTTTGTTTCAGCATATGGGCAAAATTTAACCAGGGCAAAAATGTTTGCAAGTTTTAAAGGCCAAATATAACAGATAGTAAAAAAATCAGAAAACATTGATATACGAGCATAATAGTTAAGTTCAATTTTTTTATCCAAAGATTGAGCTTTTCTTTGTGCAATTTTAGGATACCAAAGTGTTACCATTATTGGGGGTGGGCGGCGGAGATGAGGGTTTATTAGTATGGAGAGAAAATTTATCTGCTTTTGGTTCAGAGACGAACCCTTGGCTAAATGACTGGAAAGAAAACTGCATGTCCATTCAGAACAGAGTTGAGATGGAGATATTACATTTGTGTTATGTGTATCCCTTTCCAGGGAAAACATTGGACAAAGTTTCTTGCATTCAGTGCTTAAATTTACTGGAAATATTGAAAGAGAATCCAACACACAAGATTACAGTTTGTACATGTATTGAATATAATTAAACTCCTGTCAAATTTCAGATAATGTGAAAGAAGAGAATTTACTTGAACTTAGTACCATAGATAAATGTATTGTGTACTAATTAAAAAAAGATACAATAGACTTATATATATATAATCAATAACTTGGGACATAATCAAGGGTATACATGCACCATATGCATACAGATTGTTCTAACATCCATTGTCTTGTTATATCAGTTGATTATAGAACCAAGGGCTATACATACTGTCCTCTGGAATTAGAGAGAAATATAAAAAATAAATCATTAATTACAATAATGAAGGACTTATAAACAACCTTTGTCAGAAAATGAATACATTAGTTACATATAAATGTCCAACAAGTGGATAACAAAGAGCTGATGGAGAAAAAAAAATTATCCCAGATGACAAAATGCAGAGGCATAATTGCTGCAGGCATTTGTTACAATTTAATCCTTATGTGTGAACAAGCAAAGTATATGAAAATTAACTGTAACAAAAGACCTCAACTGTTGAATCTACAGGTTCATAAGTTACTTCTCCTTTGAACCCATAAAATACTAATGTGATTTTATTCTTATTCAAAACTTATTCAACTTTATCTAATATGTCTTTATGATCATGTAAGCAAAATGTTATATGAGCAAGCCGAGATTTTATGATCATTTTAACAATAAAAGTATCCTGATGAAATGGGAAAATTAGTAAGAGTTATAACCCTTTGCACAATTACCACAAACTTCAATATTTTTTTCTATTTACATAAGCATTGTTTTTTTCCTAAACAAAATTTCTTACTATTGAGTAAGACATAAATATTCTTAAGATTTTGCAACACCTATAATTCATTGTCAATAATTTGATTATTGTAGAAGGAAAATATAAATATATTAATGACATTTGAAGAAATGTTATTCTGTACCTATATACTGTAAATACTTTAAGTTCATCATATACATGTGTGTATGGAAAGACAAACTGAAGGTTCACATTTTATGGTACATGAAAATGCATATCCAAGATGATATTGTAGAAACTGATGCATGGCAGATTACGTAAATATTTATTTACCATGATAACAATGTAAATATACTTATATACTTACTCTTCACCATTCCACTCCACACCAATATATCTAATTACATACAGTATCAAATTGTGAAATAAAAGAACAAAAGCCCCAACCACCCCCTGTAGACACCGTTTACTATTAGTTATCCAGGTTCAATCAAGGGTGTACGGGGATTTTCCCCGGGTTTTATTCCATACACCCTGAGGCCGCAAGCCGAAGGGTGTACGGAATAAAACCCGGGGTAAATCCCCATACACCCTTGATTGGACCTGGATAACGAATTTATTTCCTTTGTACCAATAAAAATGCTTTGTAAACATCAGAGTGTGTCTCAATCTATCGATTAGATAACTACGTACTGAGAATGTATGCACTGTGACGTCACATTTTATTTACACCCGGCCCAAGTCGGGTGCACGGCTATTTACACCCGACTTTGTAACCAATCAAAGCTCGTGTTACAAGCTAGATAGGAAATAAATGTCATTATCCATTCTTACTGAAACCAATGCATTTCTTCGCAAATGAGGTAAAAGTTTACTTCTCTTCAATTTTTTTCCCATCATTTTCTAGTAAATTAGGAAATGTAATATTTTTGACAACATCATGAAATTAACATGAAGCCTTGATGATCCATCTTCCTAAAAAAATTAAATTGATTGATTCTCTCTAACAAAGCATCACTACCCCCCATCCCACCCCCCTCCCAAAAAATAAATTGCTTTAAAAGATCTTTCCAGCAAGGCATTCCTTTTTGCTAAGATTTCCATCCCATTTGAAATGTTAGCTCAAAAACAGCTGATAAAAGATTCTAAATATTCCCTTACAAACAGATAATTTTTAAGCGGTTAGCTTCGCTAGCCGCTATATGGCATGTGTCGGCAACCGGAAACCTCCATAAGGCGCTACCTATCGGCATCGCTTTATCGCTCGTAACCTTATCCTTCTGCAACCAAAACCGGAAACTTCCACAAGGACCTACCTATCGACAACGGTAACTTCAGCAAATGATTTGTATACTGTCGGCGTAATACGCCCCCTGGTTAGAGATCGACAATATGCTGTGAAGTCTGACTAAAGCCAGCCCCTACTATATCACTTCGTACTAACGAAGTATATGCTGTGTATGAAGAGTGGCTATTATAACGATTATATCGAATTCTTATTAGTATATTTACCAAAGCATTGACAATACTTACAACACTTACTTTTAAGAACTGAGAATTTGGTCCTAATTACATGTGTATCGCGCGATCGCGATTTCTGGCAACTGTTAGTTTATTTTTGAAAGTTTATTATACAGCAGGTTGGAGGTTATTACAGACTGCAAAAAACATCAGCAAATCTCTCGATCGAGTTTGATTTTCCTTGCCAAAGTATTAAGAAACACCATTTATTAAGTTAATACCTGAAAAGCGCTTTTATAAAAACACCGAACGCATCTGTAAGTTTTACACTTTTTGTAACGTTTTCGGAAACAATAGGGTTACCTCCACTATGAAACGTTTGTTTTTCTTCTCTTTTCTTCTCTGTCTAATAAACAGATTATAAAAGCTCTGCTCCCAGGGATAAATTCTCTACTCCGTCTTTGATAATTTATAACAATCGATCATAAGGGATTACTTACTATTAGTTTTGTAAAAAATAATGGAGCACTTAAAGTAGTAAAATCAATTTTGAAAAAAAAATGGAGAAATATATATTAATTTTAATTAGCATTGTGATCCTTTTCTAAAAATCAACCGATATTATTTTCACAGAAGAATGAGGTATGAAAAATTTTGGCAATTAGCAAAAATTTAAAATATATACTTAATGCTTATTTAAAAGTTTTGAAAATTTGATCAATTCCTAGGGAACGTATTATTTAAGGAATGAATTTAATAGCTACCGATTTTATACGGTATAAACTGGGTTGGGGCAGTTTACGCTTTATAAACCGCGAATTTAATTTTCATTCATTTGCTGTAAGAAAAAAAGATGATTGTTCTTACAAAATGACTTCAATTTGTACAAAATTTGAATGTAACGTCAGGCGGATTGAGACGTTTTTGACGTGTGTCATTGTGACGTAGGCAACCCATTTTATACGATATGAAGTAAATTTTTTATCCAATCAAATACAGCGTTGCAATCAGAATTAAATTATTAGCTGTGAAAATACTTTTAAAATTTGAATTTGTTCAATTTGTCGAATATTGTTTTAAACGTTTGAGAAGAATACAATTAAAATACAGGTGTTTAGAGGCACATTGATAGAAAAGAAATCAGTGTATATTGTTTAACTGACATATTGAAGAAATTGACACTGATAATTTCTTAAGTTACACTGATTTTTAATGTACATTTGAATTTTTAAATACTAGTATTGATTGATTACACAACTTTCCTTTTCATGTTTTATTTGAGAACAATATTGCATGAAGAGTATATGATAAAAATACCTTATATGTCCTTATCTAGATATTGTGCCTTATATTGTGCAAGACTTCTTTCAAATGATTCTCATATACCATTTACTTTATTCGAACATTTACTTGTTTGAAAAGTCAATAAAATATATTTCATAAAGCTTGATAATCTTGTTTACTCGCCAGTCTTCCCGTAGAAGTAGTAGTTTATAATATTACTAAAGGAAGTATTCAGTATCTGTATCAAAATACAGAATGATCAATGATCGATTTAAGAAGAAAAGCTGACTCCTGAAAGTTCAAGAGGTGGGATCCGTTGCCTAGAAAAAGTAAGCATCCCTCGTTGACAGGTTAATTATATTGCCGCGATGAGCCTACACAACTGAATCTCTCTGATATCAATTCATTTACAAAGTCTCTCCTCAGCCATCCTTTTTTCTCTGACTAGCCAGCTGTAGATCTACACTACTCCAAATCCATTAATCTAACTTGTCATTTTTTTAGTTGTTTGTTATAGTAGGCTTTACAATTACCTAATTTCAGATTCAATAGAGAATAAAAGACAATGAAATTTTCAACATCAACATAATTTTTTTTTATCTAGAGAACAATTGGATGCCGTCAAGAGAGAATTTTTAAAAATGCACTTCCTGTCTTTCAAACTGAAGAAATCTCATGTTTAAATTTTGAAACATGCATTTCAATCTTATTAAAATTTATTTAAATGTTCCAAATCCGCTACCGCTTCTGAAACATCTAACATCCCATTCAGGGTCACATCAGAGCGACCTTTCAATTATGAATACATGTACAAGTAAACACAAACACTTTGGCCATGTAGATTCAAGCCTCGGTAAACAGTTCTCAAATTAATTCCACGGCTACATATCATCATTATTGATACTGTCTTATGTTGAATTAAAGTAATTTTGGAATAAATTTCATGTATCTTCTGCAGTCTGGCATCTAAACGTGAATAATGCAAACGAAAGAGCACAAACTATACAAGATACCCCACATGTCATACATAACACAACTTTTGCAATGCATATCTTTTTACTACAAAACTCCTCGGGTGTTTTGGTTGGGTGGTGAAAACAAGAAACCCATCTGAACTATTAGCCAGGATTTCGGAGGAACCATTTTCTTTGCCTAATCGAAGATTCACTCTTACATGAACCCAAATAGGATGTTGTTAGATGTTTGAGAAGCAGTAGCGGATTTGGATCATCTAATTTTAATTAGATTGCATCCATCTGTGACATCAGTTTGGAACAAAAACAGAATGTCTGGGTTTTTCTTCTCTGATGACATTGGACAAAGATATGCATACTTAAATATAATCATTTTATGCACTTTTTCGGTACATATTAGATGAAAGCATGCTAACCGCTTTTCAGTACTTTCAGTACTTTGATTTATATAAGAATTATAAATTTTCCCTTACGTGTCCATACGGGCCCTGTTGAAGGGTGCGGTGAAGTAGTCAGGATCGTCCGGTAGGAGATCGGGATCGAGGTCAAAGGGCGACGGAAACTTACTCCAGCAGACCTCAAAGCAGCTCTCTAGCTGTGTCTCCATGTCATTCTCCTATAAAAAGAGATAGAAAAAGTATGCACAGTGCAATAATATACAATTATGGACTCTTTTGGTGTTGAATATACTTTGTTATTCACCGGAAAAATATTCATATTGACCGAGGTTAAAAATGGACAGATCAATCATTTAGTTCATTGTTAGTTTATTACAATATTTTTTTCTCACTGGTAGTTTTTATAAAGTGAAATTCTTTTCTATTACAGTTCTGTATAATTTTTATATATACCGCCAGAGGCATCTTGATGTTGAGGAGTTCAGCATATCTAGCCAGTGTGTCCCAGGGTGCATGGACTTTAACAAAGCAAGTTTTACCATTCTTTGAGGACTGAAATATTAGTTTATAAGCAATGATTTTTCAATATAATATAAATGACATGACAGAAATTTTGCTTTTTTTTTCACCAAAACTTTCTTCATCTTTAACATCTGAACCTTTTTAATCAAATAAAAATTATTTTTTCACATCAATATCTACAAAAAAGCCAATTAATTTCTACTATATAATGAAATTTAAAATTTCTCACCTACATATGAATACCAAATCATAAATTAATGAGCACATTTAAACATTTACGATTAAATTTATGTCTTTTTTGTATCCACCTCTGAAAACATTAAAATAGTT